>NW_015169809.1:424118-476314 GCF_001447785.1 Gekko japonicus | reverse complement strand
CTAGCAAGGTCATGCTAAAGATCCCACAAGCTAGGCTTCAGCAGTACGTGGATAGAGAACTGCCAGAAGTACAAGGTGGGTTTCGAAGAGGTAGAGGAACTAGAGATCAAATTGCCAACATTTGCTGGATTATGGAGAAAGCAAAAGAGTACCAGAAAAAGATCTATTTCTGCTTCATTGACTACGCTAACGCCTTTGATTGTGTGGATCACAACAAACTATGGCAAGTCTTTAAAGAGATGGGAGTACCAGACCACCTCACATGTCTCTTGAGAAACCTGTATAAGGGTCAAGAAGCGACAGTTAGAACAGGATATGGAACAACTGATTGGTTTAGCATAGGAAAAGGAGTACGACAAGGATGTATATTGTCCCCTTGCTTATTTAATTTATATGCAGAGTACATCATGTAAATGCCAGCCTGGATGATTCAGAAGCCAGAATTAAGATTGCTGGGGAAAAAATCAACAACCTCAGATATGCAGACAATACCACTCTAATGGCAGAAAGTGAAGAGGACCTCAAGAGCCTCTTCCTGAGGGTCACAGAGGAGAGTGCAAAGGATGGCTTGAAACTCAACATAAAAAAACTAAGATCATGGCATCTGACCCCATCACTCCTTGGCAAATAGAAGGAGAAGTCGTAGAAGCAGTGACAGACTTCATGTTCCTGGGATCCAAGATCACTGCAGACGGTGATTGCAGCCATGAAATTAAAAGACGCCTGCTCCTTGGAAGGAAAGTGATGGCAAACCTTGACAGCATAATAAAAAGTAGAGACATCATCCTGCCAACCAAAGTCCGTATGGTCAAAGCAATGGTATTTCCAGTAGTACTGTATGGCTGCGAGAGTTGGACTATAAGGAAGGCCAAGCACCGAAGAATAGATGCTTTTGAATTATGGTGCTGGAGAAGACTCTTGAGAGTCCCCTGGACTGTAAGAAGGTCAAATCAGTCAATCCTAAAAGAAATCAACCCTGACTGTTCCCTGGAAGGCCAGATACTGAAGCTGAAGCTCATATACTTTGACCACCAAATGAGAAGGGAGCACTCACTGGAGAACACCCTGATGCTGGGAAAGACTGAAGGTCAAAGAAGAAGGGGACGGCAAAGGATGAGATGGTTAGACAGTGTTATCGAGGCAACAAACATGAAATTAAGCAAACTCCGGAGTACGACGGAAGACAGGAGGGCCTGATGTGATGTGGTCCATGGGGTCGCGAAGAGTCGGACTCGACTATGCAACTGAACAACAAACAAACAACTAGAAACAGAATATAACAGTCTAAAATACACCTTCTAACAAACCTTTACTATTGTGACAACATAAGTAATAATGGAAGTGGCTCAATCAGTAACAAAGACGAGAGAGCCTATTGATCTTATACACCAGGTGTGTCATTTTATTTTTGATTTTATTAGATTATATTTTTACATTCAACGAACTGACAGTGAGACACCTATATTGTGTAACAGGCTAGCATATTAGACCTCATCCTGGGGCCACAGAACCCTTTTAGAATGCGTCTATTTCTGGACATAGCAGGATACATGGGAACAAAGTAAAAAGTTTCCATTCTCTATCCTAGAAGGAAAATGCTCAGCGTGATGTGTAACTGTATTTGTCAATGGCACGTGTTTGCAGAGTGCTTCATGCCAACGCTAATAATTTTAAGTAACTTTATTGCCATTTTGCAGTACTATGATTCAACAGACACTGATTTCAAAAAGAAACACAAAGAGGCTAGGACCAAAAGAAAATTGGAATAAGTGTTTTGTTATTTGATAGTCCCATTCTAAGTTTGCCTTGGATCCTCAGATACTTTCTTGCACCTTACTATTTTATTTAAAATATTCCTATTCCACTTCTCAGCTACAGCTTTCTAGGCAAATAACACTGAAGAAATACAATACAACAAAAAAACAACCCTAAATGAACAGAGAGAGAGAGAGAGAGCGCATGCCTGGGTAAATTATATATAAAAAATTAACTTGGTGTCTGGAATGTTGCAGGCTAGGCACCAGATGAATGCTTGTGAGAGGGAATTCGACAATGCAGGTACCACTAGTAAAAAGGTGACTTCCTCTTTTGCCTCTGAGGCATCCCAGTTAGTGAAAAACCTTCAGAAGCCATGCGATGGGGCTGTCAGTGTATGGGCAATCCCACACTGGCTCCAAACACACACTGATAAACAAGCTGCTCCTTGATTGTCCTTGTCCACACATAAAAGCTGTGGTGAGAGATGCTGCCCATTAAGGCCATTTCCCAATGCCAGACAATGTAAAGGTTCAGGCATTGGTGACCCGGACCAAGAAAGTTCCCTCCTCAGACAGTTAGGTCATGTCTGCATCTTCATTTTTAAAGCAGTCTCGACGCTGTCTTTCTTTATGCTGGAGTGATGCTTGTTCAAGAAATTCTTCCAATCTGGTCGACTCCAGTCTTTATCATTAGATGGCGCTTTCAGGGGGGGCTTAGAGTGCTTTGTAACCATACCCAGTTGAGCAGATGAGACGCCGCAATCACAACGGAGTCAAAACCATAGGGCAGTAAAATAATGTGGACAGCAGAAATTATAACGGTACAGTAGGAGAGCAAATCCGAAAGAGATGTGACATCTTATTTTGAGACGGAGCGGGAGCGCTGCCAAAGCAGCGGAAGATACCAATGCAGATTTGACCTTAGATCAGACAACCTTTTGGGTTTAATTACTTCTCCTCATCCCAAGATACCTCAGGGTGCTTGCTGATTAAACTAATTTAGCCACCGGCTGAGTAAATCAACTAAATCAACCATTTAAGTTAGGGCCTTACTAGCCTACTCTAACCAGACCTAGGGTTTTTTGTTTTGTTCTCATATTCTTATACAACACTAATTTAGCCACCAGCTGAGTAAATCAACTAAATCAACAATTTTAGTTAGGGCCTTACTAGCCTACTCTATTGCAACTTGAGGTGGAAGATCAATGTGCAGCGCCAGAACCTTGTTAATTCTTTACCCTCACTGGTTTGTGTTTGGGGTCTTTTGCACTACACTATCCCTCACCCACATTAGTGAAAATAACCAGGTACTCAACAAGCTGATGTTTTCAGATGCCAATACTTATACCGTTTCCCCAATTATGTCCAAGTGTGCGAGAGCATGAACTCAGATCAGATCAGAAGACATATTCCATTGTGATTACTGGAATCTCTATATATTAAGAATTTCCTCTTCCATGTATTTCTCTTTCTGAAACAATCTACTGTCTTGCATCTTACCTCTAGTCAACCAGGAATAAAATAGGTAAGGTTAGATGTTGCCTTGGAGATATATTTTATTTGACTTACTTGACCAGTTAGATCTTCTGTTTTATTCAGTTTTATCATTTGCTTCCAACTTAGTGTCCAACAAAGAATGTCAGATGATGCAAATTATATACATTTCTGTCTTCAAAATATCCTGCTCTGTTCAAAAATTTCCATAGCTTTATTTCCTCTGAACAGTTTGGATTCTTTTTGACTGGCTATTGTTTCTAGCTGGCCTCTCTTCGTAATGTCTCCCCACTCCCATCTTTATGTTGCCTGTAAGTTTAAGTATGGATGTACACTCTGCACATTTGATGAAATGTGTTCTGACTCATGAAAGCTCACTCTGAAATAAATTTTGTTCATCACTGGGCTTCTGTTTGGTTTTGCTGCAACAGACCAGACCAGCTACACCTCTGAACTTACTTCCACAACCAATGAATATCTCAGTGCAACATTTCAAGTATTTTGCATCTGAGCCAGATTTGGCCACAGGTATAATATCAGTGTGCCTATATGGCTGCACATACACAGGTATGTGGCTATCAAATAAAAGCTTTCCTGTGAACACCTAAGATTGGTGGTCCTCTGCTTGCTAAAGAATGCAGATTGAAAGGCTTGGGAAAGTGCAGGCCTGTTGTTCCTGTCAACATTCCAAACCCTCTGCTTTTCCCAAGGTCTCAGGCAGAAAATCCTTTTTTGTTCTTATCAGTTCAAACAAGAACAATGAATTCCTCAAGCCCACAAGAATGTGACAAGGTGCCAACAAAGCGAACCAGGAAGGTGATGTATGGTCTTTAGGCTGTAGTAGTTCCAATAAATCACTGCTCAATCCATTGCTACAAGGAATGAGTTTGAACAGCTTATATTCCACATTTTCTGCCTGCCCAAAGTACAGATTTCCTTCACCTGCCATCACCCAAATGAAGCCAGGAACTAGAAATCTAGCTTGCATTGTTGGCAATGAAGATCATGACATCTATAGGTTTAATGGTACTTGAGTGAACAGATTCAATTTCATATTTCTCTTTTTTGGATATGAAAGATGTTTCAAGAAAGCTAACTTGGCATACATATCTGGATATTTAAAGAACATATGTTCTTTTCCTGAATAATTCCCAAATAACTGATTTGGTTTCTATGGAGTTATATGAATTCTTGGAAACTTTGTCAGATGTTTTGTAGAGAGTTTCTTCCATTTCTGAGATGAAACACTGGCAGGCTATTAGTCTCATTGTATAGTTTGAACGGAGAAGGTTAAAGAATAATGACTAAGGGCATTCATACAAAACAAAGGTCTCAGCATGTAGGTAATAAGAAGCCTTTATTTACTGATATAATGCAAGTCACGGATCAGGATACATTTTTAGGGTGAAATACTAGACCACAATCAAATTTCATTTAGTGTAAGGAAAAACTGTGGCTTAAAAAAAAAAGAATGTCAGATGATGCAAATTATATACATTTCTGTCTTCAAAATATCCTTTTGGAAGCATTTGGGAAAGGATTTACTCACTAAATATTTGACAGTCACCAAAGTTAGGAAGGTAAAGGAATCTCCCAGCAAGTCAAACTGTGATGGTAAGAGCGGGGGGGGGGGGGATCATGCAAATGCACAGTTAGGTGTTTTCATGTTATATGGGAAAGGAGACTGCAAAAAATTATCAACAGTTGGATGCACAAAGTCTCATGATAGCTCACAAAGAGGGATGGACACTCAAATGTGCATTCTATGAAAATAATGGACAGCATCCACATTCGGGTGTGGATAAGTATACACATCTGATTTATGCCTAAAGTTCCTAGAACCAAGGTTACCCAAGACTCAAATGGTTTCCATAGACATCTGAGATCATGGAGCAGGAAAAAAACCAGAAAACTCCACAGTCATAAATGTATGTATTTTATTTTGAAAAAGTGCATGCTGCCTCCCCAGGGAACCTTCCCAAAGCGGCTTAAATAGCTTATGTCTATTGCCATGGCATATCTGTGTTAACAATGGTTTCTTACAAGCATCACAGAAATATCTGCTTTCATTCAAAAACTAATGTCAGAGCCTCATTTGGTGATTCCATTTGTTGATTTAATTTTCCATTCATTGTGCTCTTCCCTTTCCATTAACTCATGGCAGGATAACATAACCAGATGCCTCAATAATTTCTCTAAACCAAGTGCAATGTAGAAATGGCTGTTTTAATCCAAGGGTGCATATTCAGAGTATACACTGTCCATATCTTTAAGGGAGATTTATCAACAATTTATCAACACTTTATCAACAATTACACTAGTAACCCTGGCCATAATTCAGCCCGTTAGCATGCAAAGAAGAAAAGCATGAGTGCAGGAGGAACAGCTAGCAAGGGGAGAAGTGAGGAATATAGACAGACTAGGCCAGCTCCTGTTGCACCCTATCCCCACACTCAGTGTTCAATAACAAAGAAAGCTGATGCTTTGCTTCCGCCCTGAGATAATCCAGCAACTGCTGCTCTTGGTTGCTGGACACATCCAGAAGAGCTCACAGGAACCATCACTGAGTATAAAAAGTGGACCTCCCTTGGCTTATCAGCCTCTGCTTGCTTGCCAGGTTCCTCTGGACTGGATCACAACCAAACGTGGCAAAGAATTCCAGTGTAAATGTAGCTGTCATTTATTTTGGCAACAAGAATGTCTTTGTAATTACTTATATTAATAATTCAAAACACAGAAAAGAATCCTACAGCAAATTTGATAAGAGCTATGACCTCTCAACAACACATTTCTGTGATTATATTATATTATGTGTCGTTATGTTATATTAAAAGGATGCACTAACATCAAAAACAAAACAAAATAAAGATGATCAAATATCTTCAACTAATCCCAATAATGAAAAGCAGGAAAGATGGTACGTTTGGTATGCAGGTTTATGAAGGGTGCAAAGTAGCAAGGTTCCACTTCATGGGTCATTTCCTAACTTGAATTCAACGGCCAATTTGGCAGAGTAGAAAAACCTGCAGAATTTGATCCTTTGTATGTACTGAGTAAACCTAAACAGCCCTGTAGAATCTGTTCTGTTTCAGTGAATGCATGATGCATTTACTAAATAACTTCCCTAAATCTATATTTTGCCCAACAGACCAGAACAGCTGAGTAAATAATTTATAAACATATTAATATTGTAACTTGCATTGAATTGCTTGGAATGAATGACACCTCATTTAACCAGAGATTTTATTATAAGCTTTCAGTGGAACATACATCTACTACTTGTCCTTAGTGTTAGTTACTCTGTGGAGGGGGGAGAATGAAGAAGTCTACAAAGACGTAGGAGGAAGAGGAGGAGTAACTTAGAATATGTCTATGATACTTCTTCAGAGTCCTACTCAAGGTAGCTTACAGGAAAACATGTGTTTTAGCCTGGCACCTAAAAGAAAGTAAAGTAGGCAAGCCTCAATGGGAAGTGTGTTCCAAACGAGAGATGCCACTACAGAAAGTGCTCTGTCTCTGGTCACTGCCTGCCTCAACTCTGAAGGCAGCAGCACAGAAGGCAGAGCTTGAGAGGAAGATCTTAACTGGCAGCATTTGTGAGGAGACAGTCCTTAAGGTACCCTGGCCCCCTAGGAGGTAGCAGTAGTAATCTCCTCATGACTTCTCTGAATTTATCTCTCACACAGCCTCTGTTCCTCCTGATATACAATCATAGCAGCAGCAATGAGATATATATGACAGCAAAACACTAGAGAGTCAAGGAGGTAGGTGCCAAACCTCGAACAAGGCTCTTTTCACTCAAAAGAACACAGCATACCGTACGGACTAGATCAAACTGTAGGCGAAAGTGGGAAATATGTGCATAAACGCAGATCTGCTACATTTACAGAGACTGTGGGGAGTCTCTGGTTTTAACAGAAAAAGGATGCACAGATAATAAATGTAAACCCATACTCCTCCTGCAGCATGCCTTCCCCTGGATTTTTCCTCTTAGCCATACTCGCTTCCAGTATTGGAGGCCAGAAAATCTTAAGAAGTGTCCAGAGAAAAAGGCCTTAGGGGAAGTAAGCCATAGGTGGGGTACAATTTAGCACCCTCTCCCTGTTAAAATCAGATTCTCACACCAGGCTGCGCCTTCCATATGACTAGAACACGGATCTGCCACTGTCACAATGTTTTCCTCCCTCATACAACTTGCTCTTAAAGGTAAAGGTTCCCTTGCTCGAAAGCCAGTTGAGTCCGACTCTAGGGTTGCGGTGCTCATCTCCGATAGAGCTAATTCATTACAAGTTGGGAATCCGTCAAAAACTATGTATGTGTGCAGAGGGGGGGGGGGGACAATTTGGAAATACCACCCCATTCCTCCTAATCTCTCCCACCAATGGGAAAGAGAGGTTTGAGCAGACTAATCACCGCCCCACCCCCCTTTTACTTCCACTGTTTCTCAACTGCTCTTTAAATTCCATACAGTCTGGAACATTTTCAGTTCTTATTAGACTATTCTTCCCCCCCCCCCTTTTGTGTAATTTACAAAGTCATATTTTTCTACATACCTGGAGAGTTCCCCAAGTATGCAGCATTCCCTGCATTGTCCGCTGGTGGCCCGATTTTTATGCTTTCAGCATCCATGGAAACAGCATGGATATCAGACATAGTGGTAATATATTATTTCTATAGAGACCCCCACCACAAAGCCATGGAGACTGATTGGTAGAAAGTAGATATTCAGAGCACAAAGGCATTATTCATGGCAACCCTCCTAGGCAGAAACTCTTCTGGTTGTAGCAACTTGTCAATACGCATCTACTAATGTTAAGTCACTCTCTCCTTTGCTTCCCCAACAGCTCCCACCTATGGCTTCCTGGAAATGAAACCAGATCACAAAACACAAAAATAAATGGATGGATTAACATCTATTATTACAGATTATTTGACTGTTCAATTCATTTGATACCCACTAAAATATAAAGCAAAAAAGAAATAGGTTTCCAATTGGATACTGGAACTCCAAAATAAAAAGGATCACTGTTGCAGTCTACATTCAATAGAACCCCTGTATTCCAAACTTCAATTGTCCACCTCTCCTGAATTTACTGTATATGTATTCCTGTCTTGGCATGTCTGTGTAAACAGCACTGCATCTATCTTGATTTGCAGTTCTTCAAATATTTGGGTTACTGTCCAAAACTTGAAGGCCATTTGAATAAGAGCCTGTTTCACAGCCATTTCATATACCTATGCACTGAGGGAAGGGTAATTTGGAGTGACAATACAGCACAGAGGGAAAAGTGATAACCCCATCCCCAATATATTTGCAGTCCTCTAGCCACCACAGCATTTTAGGGGGGAAAGTCAGGACATTAATCATAGATCTCCTACATAAATAGTTTGGCCCATATATTGAATCTTAAAGGTCACAGAGCTTGAATCTTCTTGTGTATCCTTGGTGGAAGCTATCTGAATATCACTTTAATGAAAAACTAATTCTGCTTAAATGGTAGCTGATCTTTCTGGTTTCTATCATTTTATGTTACAATAAATATGACTAATTCCATAAGCAACTTGGCTATTTGAGGCTGCGATCACACACACCTTTAGATCCGACATAGGTGCGAATGCCTGATGGATGTAAAGGGAGCAATAAGACAGCAACATCTGGGAAGTGCCCCGCAGTCATCAGCAACCCATGATACTCCGCTGTAGAAGCAGAGTATCCCCTCTGCTTCAACTGGCTTGTGTGACCACAGCCTGAGTGAGCTCAGTGAAGTACAGGAACAGGTGTCCCTCCTAAATACTGATAACAATATAATTTTTAAATAATGCTATGATTTCTTTATGGATGTATAGAGTGGCTGTTTGAAACAAAAAGAGAGAGAAACATTTTCTGTTCTACATATTTGGAACTAATTTATATGCAATATCACTCTTCTAAAACTTATCTCAATTAATATTTTGCATGACTCCCCACTATAATTGATTTTTGACTGAGCCATTCATAAAATACCCATAAACTGTGAATAACATAGCGAGCAAAACAAAGTAGTTCTTTGATTGGAGAATGAAATTTCCTTTAATATAATTCAAACACATTAGCCGCCCTGAGCCCATTCGCGGGGAGGACAGGTTAGAAATGCAATAATAAATAAATAAATATGTTATGACTTCCATTCTGTTTTCTGTTTATATATCTTTTAAAAACCCTCTTATGTAATGGTAATAAAGCATAACAAAGTCTGAATTCCCCCCCCCCATTCAGACACTTTAAAGTTATGACTCCCACCTGACCTAAAAATGCAATTCTGAGACAAAAGTATACTTTGAAGTCTGGATGATAAAAATCTATGTAAAGAAAAGGGGAAAACTTTATCTAATTTCCGTGTTAGCTTTTCTTTCCATACACACACAAATATTTTGCAACGAGTTCTAAGAGACAGAAACAAACAAATTAAAATGGAAATTCTGGACTTCAGCTCAACAAACAGCTTTTGTTGTTACATTCTGTGAGCAAGGCAAAAAAAATCATTTACAGCAATGATACAATTAACGGTTTACACAGATACTTGGCTTCCACTTGTATATCACCAATGACCAACTCAGAAATCAACCCTAAAATTTAACTGTATTATTCTAATCATTTATTTATCACCCCGTTGTAAAAGCAAAACTCCAAAATACAATAAGATGACCTGATCGGACTATCATTTACCTGCATAAATGTCTGTTTCCTAGCCCTGAAATCAGCCAATCTGAAAGTGGCTGGCTTCTCTACTGAATGACACTGTCCCTTTTGGTCTTTTTTAAAAAAACCTGTGAGTGTGACTCATACTGAACCACACTCCTTTCAGAAAGCTCCAAATGGTCGTAACCAAGAGAACCATGAGTGTGTGTTACCTTATGACCAGGAGGAGAAGGTACCTGGCACAGAAAGCAGTACACAGGCATCATCCATGGGTACACTAGGTCTTGGGCTCAAGATAAGCGAGCAGCACAACATGTTCCTCCCCTAAATAACAGAAGTTAATCTCTCACCTCCTCATTTTCCTCCTTGCTTTAATGGAGGGAAGGTGGTCTCAGGCAGGATGAATTTGCTCAGAACAACCATTGGTTACTCACTGTGAGGGGTCATTCTCCTCTGAGGTTTGGAGGACATCTTGTGGGTGATTCCCATCCATCACTCAGGGATGCAGGAACAAACTCAAACTTCCTGTTTCCTGTGGTGGGAGTCACCCTAGTTTCAGTTCAGGTTCTCGAAAGCAGTGTCTAGATTAAACGCCAACATCCTGAAAAATTAGAAATCTATAATAACCAGTAACATTCAAATAGAATTACCACTGAAGAACTAACAGGAAGAAAATACAATAGGTAACAGAATTTACTCATTTAGGCTCTGTCTGGTATACTGGAATAGAAGAAACTGATAACAATAAAAAGCTTAAGAACAGAGAGAATAAAGACCCGGGAGGGCCAAGATGTCCTCCAAACCTCAGAGTAGAATGACCCCTCACGGTGAGTAACCAATGGTCCTTCTCCCTCAGAGGTGGAGGCCATCTTATGGGACCTCCCAGAGCAGTGTCCCTAAAAATCGGGAGGGTGGTCATCAGTGCAGGAAAGAACAGATTGAAGTACTCTCCTGCCAAAAGCAGCATCTGCTGAGTCAAACAAATTAATTTTATAATGCCTTATGAATGTGGATAGAGAGGACCACGTAGCGGCCTTGGAGACTTCCTCTACAGAGGCCCTGTTCACTAGGGCCGCATTTGTTGCTGCGCTGCTTAGAGAATGTGCTGTTATGCCCTCTGGAGGAGTCTGGTTCTGGCTCTTGTAAGCCTCGGCTATGCATGATCTTAGAACCTTGCTTACGGCTGCACTTGACATCTTCTTCCCCAAATGAGGGGGGGGGGATATTCACGAACATGGCCTCGGTTTTTCTGAAGGATGCTGTCCGTAAAATGTAGCACTTCAGCGCTCTTCTCACAAATAAGCAGTGCCAAAGTCTCTCTTTAGGATGAGTGGGATTCAGAACCAACGAAGGTAAGCAAAGCTCCTGATTTCTGTGAAAACTCATATTAATCTTTGGGCAAAAGGTAGGATCTGTTCTGAGGACCACTTTTTCTTTGTGGAAGACGCATAGATCTGACCTGACAGAAAGTGCACTGAGCTCTAAAAACAGTACCTTCATCCTTAAGAATTGGAGAGAAATCTCCTTGATTGGTTCAAAGGGAGGCTTCGTAAGTCCTGTGAGCACTATGTTAAACCTCCAAGTCGGAAACCTATGCTGGGTAGGGGTAACTTGAGGGATGCTCCCTTCAGAAAACGTACCACATGAGGATGTTGGGAAATTGGAACACCTTCAAAGGGTTGAAGGACCAATGCTAATGCTGCGACTTGTCTTCGAAGTGTCGCTGCTCTCAGTCCTCTAGTGATACCTTCTTGAAGGAACTGCAAGATAGAAGCCAATTCTGGATGCAGAGGATCGATCTTCTTCCTTATAGACCAACAAACGAATGCCTTCCAAGTACAGTTATAGATTCTGGATGTCGAAGGACATCTAGAAGCTAAGATGGTCTCTATCACTTGTTTATCGTAGCCTAGTTTCCTTCGTTTTCTCCTCTCAATCCCCACACGGTCAAACAGAACCACTCCGGTTTTGGGTGCCAGAATGGTCCCTGGATCAATATGTCTGGAAACAATGGAAGACGCAGAGGCCGTGATACCGCCATCTGACAAAGATGAGAGAACCACGGTCGACGTGGCCAGTACGGTGCCACCACTATTACGTGTGCTTTGAGTATTTGTAGTCGTCTTAAAAGCCTCGATAGAACAGGTAGTGGAGGGAAGGCGTAGAGCAGACTTCTGGGCCAAGGAGCAGTCAGGGTATCCGTGTTCTCTGCAGAAGGATGGTAGTACCTGGTGAAAAACCTGTCTATTTGGGCATTGGATTGAGTTGCAAAGAGGTCCACTAGTGGATGACTCATTGTGGAAGTTATGAGTTGAAATAGATTCCCATTGAGGGACCATTCGCTCTCCTGAACACATTGGCGACTCAACCAGTCCGCCTGAATGTTCACCGTTCCCTTCACGTGTTTCGCTTTTAGAGATGACAGATGTTTCTCTGCCCCTTCCATCAATCTCCTCACTTCCCTTTGCAAGGACGATGACTTGGAGCCCCCCTTTTTGTTCAGGTAGGCTTTTGCGGAGACATTGTCTGTCTTGATGAGAACATGCTCCCCTTGTATGAATTGGGCAAACTGTAGGAGAGCCAGTCTTATGGCCCTCAGCTCTAGGAGATTGATGGGCAATTGTTGCTCTTGTGGGGACCACTTGCCTTGTGCAGTGCAGTTCTCCAGCGTGGCTCCCCAACCTGACAGGCTGGTATCTGTGTAGATCTGGATCCTCTCCGATACCCAGAAAGTCTTTCCCTGGATGAGGTTGCTGGTGTACGTCCACCATCTGAGGCTGACCTTGACCTGAAGAGGGACTTTTAGCAGAAAGTCCAGTGCTGACACGACCTGGTGTTGATAGGGTCTCAGGAACAGTTGGAGCTGTCTTGAGTGAAATCTTCCCCATTGTAGAGTATCAAACGCTGCCACCATGAGTAGTGCTTATAAGGGTGGCCTTTTCTACGATGTAGGAATCCTACGACTGAGGAGGATTTTGAAAGGGAAGCTGACAGACTTAGCATGCTGTTTAGGGATAGGGACTATCCGATGAGGGTGATTGAGACAGCCAGGTTTAGGGCCAGACGCAGAGATAGAGAGGAACTACTGAAAGGAAGGGAGAAGAGCACGAGAAATGACAGGATACATTGGGCGCTTGAATTCAATGATAAATCGTATGGCATTAGAAAGATCATATTGAAACATTGGCATATATTGAATAATGTTCCGTTATGCAAGTATCCTCCTATTATAGGTTTTAGGAAAACATCCAGCATATGGGACAAAATTATAAGGGTAGATTTACCACAGAATAGGGAGAATTACACCTTCCCGAGGGGCCATTTCAAATGTAAGAGATGTGCAGCTTGCCCACAAATGTGGGAAACAAATGTGCTATTTTTTCCTGAATCCAATTGTAGAAAGAAGATTACCCATTTTTCCACCTGTGCTACCAAGGGGGTGGTGTACCTGTTGATTTGTGGATGCAGGCTTAAATATGTGGGTCAGTCCACACGTGCACTCAGGACACGTGTATTAGAACACAAATCACGGCTGAGACACGAATCCCCAGATGCCCCACTTGTGTCACATTTTTCAGAAGTAGGACATCGCCCCGATGACTTTAAATGTGTTACATTGGAAGTCATTCGCCCTAAACCACATGAAACCATCGATATACGTAGAATGCTGCTTCAGAGAGAGGCATATTGGTGCTTCAAGTTGAACACCTGTCAACCAGCTGGACTAAATGTAGCCCTGGATCTGGCGTGTTTCCTGTAGGTACTTAGTGTTGTAATAGCCATTAGGCGATTCTCGAGTCTGTGTATACATTTTTGTTTGATGTGAGTTATGTCTGTATATGAAGTATGGAATTCCCGTCAGAAGATGTTTTTGTTTGGATAATATGTTTCCCTGTAAAAATCTTTCAGAGCTTAGCAAAATCAATGTGATTGTCATATTTGTCCTCTGTAAGTTGTGTTTTTCAAATGTTAACTTGGAGGTTGTTGGCTATGCTGATGAGAGGAGCACGTGACATTTTTAATAGTAATAAAAAGTAACAGGAGAATGTGTACGGGTTAAGGCTGATCAGCCCGGTCTAGATATTGTTGTTAAGAACATTTTGTGAATAACATCAAAACGTATAGGGTAAGTGCAAATATATATATGTATAATTTTAGTGTAAGCACTTGTTTGAAAAATGATGGAAACAGTATAAGGTGATAAAATTATGTTTTATTATAGAACCGAGGAAAGTCCAATTTGGAAGATTTATGACCATGTGTATGCACAGCTGTATGTATGTATTAGTAACTGTATGCTGGATTGGATTATCGCTAGGTGAATTTTCCTGTAATGAATACTCGATATGTTTCTTGTTAGGAGGTTTTTTGTATGAAAACGACGCCTCGAAACGAATTTTAACTCCGGGGGAGTTCGACCATTTTCGTCCATTTTCATCTTCTGAAGTTTGGCTTCTGTTTTCTGTAAAACGTATATGAATATATGGTCAGATATGTTGTAACTGCATCAATATAAATTTGATAATGCACAGTTTGCAGTAGTTCTATCTTTTGTATACCCTCCTTCTGGAGGCATCTAGCTGGGCGGTTCTTGTTTTCGGGAAGAGCTGCAATGAACTCCGACATCCCCTCCCATAGGGCGTATTGATATCTGCCCATACAGGCTGCATAGTTGGAAGTTTTTATGCCTAATGCCCCAGCAGAATAGAATTTTCTGCCAAAAGAGTCCAATTTCCTTCCTTCTTTATCGGAGGGAATGGAGTGGCTACGCTTGCTCTTTGACAAGGAGGAAATGACCTCAGAATTTGGTTTGGGGTGAACGAACAAGAATTCAGCTCCCATTTTCTGCATCCTTTTATTAGAGACGGTAACAGAGGCCGGGTACAACCAGGGTACTTTAGCTGTCTGCAGAAGGACCAATGTCAGAGGCAGGGCGACTGCAAAGTGTCCATCTGAACAATGTCAAAGATTGAGTCTGTGACGGTAGGAGGTGGCTGCACCGTAGGTAGGGCCAGGGTGTTGGCCATTCTTTTGACAAAGCCCCATAAGACTTAACGTCTTCAGATGGAGAAATAGGGAGGTCGTCTCCTACTTGTTGCAGTGGAGAGGGTTCTAATTGGATGGGAGAGTTCTCATCCACAGAATGTGAGTCCTCGGAAGGGCTGGAGTACTCCGATGGTTCCAAGAGCGATATCAGAAGGATCAGTGTCAACAGCATCGATCTCGACTGGTCTTTAGGACACGTCGACATCAAAGGCACGGAGGTGTGCGATTTATTCACCATTGCCAATATATACGGTTTGACAAATTCCGGTGCTGAAGAGGACTCTTGATGTCAAGAGATTCGAGAGGAAGTGGACTGACGATCCCACTCCATAGGAGGGCGGGGAGGGAACCAAGGCATGCCAGGGAAAGGGTACGCCCCATACAAATATTGCCACTGGCGTTGGTCCCAAGTGGGCAGCTGCAAATGTCCAGGTGATCGATCCTGATCAGTTTGGCCGTGGGGGGATGGAGGTGCCCCAGCATCTGCTCCTGAGTGCTGACTTTTGACACTGGAAGAATGGAAGACCTGCATCAGTTCCATGTCCTGTTCAGAATCCGTGAGTTGAATTGGGTGAGGATGGGGTGAAGACGGAACACCCTGTGTCTGCCCACGGCCTGAGGAGTCAAGCGAAGCAGCTCCCGACAGTTACCCCTTTGGATGGAGTTTTGTCAGAGGAGCTCTTCTTGTGCTTCTTGTGCTTGACTGGCCAATCGTCCTTGCCCTCCCGACATTGTTGTGGGAATGTGAGCATTGGACTGAGAAGCCGGGATCGAGCGTTTCAGCACCAATCAATCGGCATCGAAAAAGCCCGGTGACGGGGACTGTACGGACGTCAATCCCAATGCAAGGGTCGACATGGAGGCGTGTCCAGAAGTCTCTTGTGACGATGCCATTGTTCGAAAGAGCCACTTCCAGTAGTGCCACACAAAGTCTGGCCGCTCGATTCTTCCTCATTTGCCGAGAGAATTTCGCACAGTGGGCACAGGAGTCAACTCGGTGCGATTCCCCCAGGCACAATAAACAAAGGGAACGTCCGGGGGGGGGGTTTACTACCGCACTTCACTTCCAGCACCATTTAAAGAAGCCCCACCGTTTGACCATAGGCCAGAGAGGGGCAGAAAAATCTGCCAAAGCAGAAATGAAGTCCAAAGTACCTAACTAACACTAAACTAAAAACTAGCTAACTACAAGTCCATAGAATGGAGAGAAGGCCAAAAGCCAAAAAAAATTACCGACCGAGGTGTAGGAGATCCTACCAGCGCGGCTGTCAGAAGAGAACTGGCGGGATCGTCGTGCCCCTCCCCTGGTCATGCACACTGGAGCTCGGCACGTGACCGGGCACGAAAATCCCTTTTAGCTTTCTACAATACCCATCGTGGTCGGCGCAGGCACACTATATCTCAGAGATGTGATGCACAGAGACCATGAAGAAGATGCTTTGTTAGATTTTGTCAGATTTTTAATTCATACTTCCTAGATTTTGTTTCTCTTTGCAATTCCAGAATTTCTCTTTATTTACTTTTTAACTGATTCATTATTATTCTGTTTCACTGCTGCACATCAGCAGAACTGATTCTTTTAAAAAATTCCATACTTGCAAGCAAAACAAACAAATACAAACACCTCAAACAATACCATGTGTTTTGTGCTCTCTCCTTAATGTATTAAGTTCTTTAATTAAGTATTTCCTTATGTCAATTTTGTTTGTACAGTGGGGGTGTTCAAATGGCACTGTAATCAAGAAGTGGTGAGGAATTTCCAACACATCAATCAAGCCCACTTTTTCATGCCAGATACATTAACGAAACTTCAGCAGTCCGCACTGGATAAGCTAGCACTACAATTCCATTAAGAGTAAAAAAAAAATTACCAAAAATGAATTCTGTAAAAAGGAGCAGAAGATGACATGAAAATACTAATTTGCAGGAATCTGGCAGTAACATCACTTGGATTTCTGCAATAGCTACACAAAAACTAGTGTAGAAGCTACCTTAGTTAAATCTGTGTTTGCCACGATGTGGAACATTCCTTATTTCTTAAGGCGATTTTTTAAAACAATCAAGTCACTCTCTCTAGTGGGACCCAGATGCTTGGTTCTCAGTTTCTCTGTGGTGAGGGGAAAGCACTCAGCAGTCTCCTAGAGGAACCCTTCTTAATTATGACTTTACATGTTCCACTGTGGAATTCTGGCATGGATTAAAAGTTCCGTGGCAAAGTCCTCATGAGTCCTGGCACAACTTGAGCTCAAAATTGAATTATAAATTATTTTAATTTATGTTCATGAAAGCTATTTAGACCCACCATCCCTTTAAAAAGCATTCCAGGTGTTATGATGCAAGGTATAACAGTATCAGAACTTGAGATCTTCCACTTGGAACTCACACAGTTTTGCAACCTTCTGAAATGAAATTGCTTTTATTTTCATTCTGTGTGTATATAACCAAGGAAAACAATCTAAATGACATCAAACTTGTGCACACACAAAAAGCCCTCACTCAAATAACATAAAAGATCAAATATAAATCCATAAACGCCAGGAAATTCAAAGATAAAGGAATACTTTCATCACTGGGGAAAAATTCAAATATATATTAAGACTCCATCATAAATCCACTTCCCCTTCACATGGTTGTCATCAAGGCTTTTCAGACACAAAATAATATGGTGCATCCATTTCTGATGGAACACCCTTGGTGTTAATGGATTTAAACCAGTGGAAAGTATAAACCCATGCAATTAACAATTTTTCTAGCTAGTTATACCAACAAAACTAATTCTTAGCTACCATGTTTATACTGCACATGCTATGTCCCTTTTGCAAAATATGTCTTCCCTAACATACAAACTTTCTTACACTAACTCATACCATAGAGCCATCTAGACACTGTTGTCCATCTGTCTGACAGCAGGTCTCCAGGGTCTCAGGCAAACAAAGGTGTTTCTCAGCATCTGATGCTGGAGATCCTTTAACTGGATGCACTAAGGATTGACCCTAAGACCCTCTTCATGAAGTTATGTGCTCTTCTACAGAGCCACGGCCTCTTCAAACACATTTTAAGTGTTATGATACGTCAGTGGAATATCAGCAAATTATGATTCTGCTGAAGAAAGAAGTACCACTGAACATGTATAGACCCTTTATAAACCACTAGTAAAGAAATTCAGATGTAATTACATTGTTCTCTTAAGGAACACCTTCTTTGATCCTAGAGTGGATCATCCAGCCAAGTATTCCAACTTCATGTTGGCCATATCCAGATGTTTCAGGAAGTTATAAACAGAACATTCTAATCCTGTCATCTGATCCCAGTCTCTGGAAGTTTTAATTTTCAGGACCTCTTTAAGCTGTTATCTCCTCACATATAATGGGAATGAAAATCAACAGGTCCATTAATTAATGACTGATACGGGAAGGAGTATGTCAGGGAATCAAACAATTGTATAAGAATGAAAAAATCATCTTAATACTCTTCGCAAAGAGAGTCATTTTAAGTTTAGCTATTGATACCACCAAAATACAAAATCCATTATACTATTTTATGGAACTGTTCTTTCCCAAAATAGTCTAAGGAAAATGGTAGTACAATGATTGGTTGGCAACTTGTGGCCACTAAGGCACTTTGAGCATGCAGTTGGGAACACTAAGCCTTGATGCCACGGCTGATTGACCAAAATAGACCATCCCACTCACCTATTATTCTTTCCATGTATTATATGATATACCACAAGATTTTTCTTTTTTTAAAAAAAAAATAGCAAATCTATACTATATCATTCATTACTTTTCTCCCAAAGTGTTCCATACTACATAGGCTGCAATCATATGCACAATTAGACCCGACATAGGCGCGAATGCCAGGCAGATGAATCAGACAACAATATCTGGGAAGCACCCCGCACCCGTCAGCACCCGTTCTGCTCTGCCGCAGACGCAGAGTTAAAAGACACCGGGGGAGAAATCCAGTAGTAAATGGGTTGTGATGGGCCACAGACAGACTTTCCCCTGTCTGACCATTCCAGCAAGCTCTCATGCTGTCAGGATGGTCTGATCAGGTCGTCCCAACTTCGTGCTGTTGTCCCCCCCCCCCTCACAGTATGCACATCATCACAAACTCCATAGGGAGCCCTCAGTGTGGAGGTGCGGTTCATCGATTCCTCGTTTAAGCGCATGGGAAACAAACGGCACACAAAAAAGACTCGCCTGCAGTTGAGTCTGATCACACACTGACAGGCTGTGCCCGCAGCTTCAAAAAGAGGTGTGATTGTGCAACCGCTGGAGGAAATAGCCTTGCTTCCCCATTTTTCTGGCTCGTGTGACCGCATCCATAGGATATTAACAAAAGTCTTATATAGTACTAATACAAGTACTGCCATTATTCAGCCCTAGATTATGATAGATACAAGATGGATTGGTAAACAGACAAACCAATGAATGTGACCTCTAAAATCACACTATAGTAGCTACTAGAATGTTCTCCTACCCCAAACCACAGTCTGAGACTCCTTCAAACACACACAGGCTGCGATCACACACACTAAGCCAGTTTGGTGTAGTGGTTAAGTGTGTGGACTCTAATCTGGGAGAACCGGGTTTGATTCCCCACTCCTCCACTTGCACCTGGCTGGATGACCTTGGGCAAGCCGTGGTTCTTGAAAAAAGAGCAGTTTCTGTCAAGAGCTCTCTCAGCCCTACCTACCTCACAGGGTGTCTGTTGTGGGGAGGGGAAGGGGAAGGAGTTTGTAAGCCGCTCTGAGACACCTTTGGGTAGTGAAGGGCGGAGTATAAATCCAATCTCTTCTCCTTCTTCTACTAAATAATCCACTTTCAACCCACTTTCAGTGCACTTTGCAACTGAATTTTTACTGTGTGAACTTGCAAAATCCAGTTGGAAAGTGCACTGAAAGTGGATTGAAAGTGGATTATTTAGTGTGTGTGACGGCAGCCACAGTTAAGGAATTGGTTCATCATGGTGCAATCCCACTCTACAGGGGTCAGTTTTGAAAAGTGCAACCATTGGTGTGAGGTCCACTGTGTGAGTCTTTACTAATGGAGGTATCCATCAAGTGGGGTGATTGGTCTACTTACATGGTCACATTATGAACTCACAAGCGGGGAATCATGTTGTGCTGAAACAGCTCCTGGATTGTACCACATGGATGTGAAGAGACAGCTGTGAAGCAAAAGGCAGCTGTACTTTAACAGTTCACAGTTCTGCCCTGTATGATAGCTTGCTTTGGTCTGCGCTAAAATGTTGGCCTTTGTTGTGAAACAGACTTCTGTCCCAAATAAAATGATCATCCGTTTCTAGTAATCAAAATGCCACCTTTCTGGGTGGTCTGTCACTACCACAGCTTCATATAAATACAGTTTGCATCTCTTGCTTTGAAAGAGAAATGTATAAATGGACCCTTTACAGATCCTTTGAATATGCAGAGTATTCCGGCCTATATTTATTTCAGCTTCCCAGCAAGTGTGGAACTAGTGTAACCATTCTGGGGTACACTCTGACTGTCCCATGTTGGAAAAGAAATGTAAAAATGTTCAGATTTCTAAGAAATGGAGAGACTATGGCTATATGCTGACCAGAATTCAGAGCTCTAGTTGATCAGGAAGTACCATAACAATTTCGATACCCCTATGAGTAAGTTCTAAGTCCTTTATACATGTGTCCATAATTCTTTCATGAAGATAAACAAAATATGTTGTGCTATGCTTAACGTTAGAGACTAGTTCTTCCTGAAACTGTACTTTATCTATGAATATCCAGCTCCTACGCCTGTATTGTTCATAGACCAGACAATGACTGCAGTATGAGAGCTGCAAAGGAAGCATTACCAGAATCAGGCCCATCTACGACAGGAAGAGCTCAGTTGCACCCAATTATCGTATAAATGGTTTAAACATTTAGGAATGCATGCTCTCCACAGCTGCTTCTTCTATTCTGGATTTTTAAAGCTATGATCCCAGAGCTGATGGCAAGTTTTTCTTTGCTTTTTCAAAAGTTCCTGAACAGACAAATATAAAAACAGGCCTCCAGGACATACTTTGTCATCACCAGCATGTCACAATACAGTATGAATGGAGTTCTAAGCAAATGCAAAGGAAACCTCTAGGATATGTTAGCACAAAGCAATGTTGTTAAGATCATAAAAGCAAAAATTCCACGTGTTTGCACTAAGACTTGAAAAGGGCTTCCACTTCATCTATAGAAGGCTAATTGATGCGACAGTTCAAGTGGATTAAAATAACATACTGGATCAAGTCACCCTTTTAAGCTTCGTAACAGAAGTTCCAGTCTGTCCTTCAAATTAATGTAAATTATTTTAACACACCAGATGCAAAAATCCAGAGTGGTACTACAATAGACCCTCCGTGTTCCACGCTCCAGAAGCCTCAGCCAATCACTTTCAAAGAGTGGACTGGAATCTTGAAAAGGGAAAAATAATGGATTTGGGCAGTTTAACTGTCAGCCAACTGACAAAGATGAGGGTATTTAGATTTTGGTGGGAGAAGGATTAGAATATCTGCTGGTTAGGCAAAGTTCATGTGTTTTGAAGATAGGTAGGTTTGAGTGTTGTTGTCAAAAACAGTTAAAAAGGGGAAACATCTGTTCTGTGTGATGAAGGTTTGGGTGCTGCTCCTATCAAAAACTACTAAAAGAATGCAGTCAAACATGCTTTTAGATCCCATTTAGCTGTGAATGCCTGACAGATCTAAAGGGCACTATCAGACGGCAACATCTGGGAAAGGTCCCACAGTCATCAGCACCCTATGCTGCTCTGCCACAGAAGTAGAGTTAAAAGACACCGGGGAAAGTCTGGTTCTAACTGGTACCAACAGGCCATGGATAGACTTTCCACTCTCTGATCGTGCAAGCAGACTCAGGCTGTTGGGATGGGCTGCCCAGTCCATCCCAACGCGGCACCATTCTTTTTGCTTGCGTAGCGGTATACGCATAACCACATAAGTGATCCATCGTCGCTGACCACTGCAGGGATTCAATTCCTCATCTATGCACATGCAGGGAAAACGGCAAAAAGCACTTATTTATCTATTGTTATATATAATTGCTGCTATGTTTTTATTGTTTTATGGATTTTATGTATGGGCTGTAGCCCTCTGTACGCCGCCCTGAGCCCGCTTGCGGGGAGGGCGGGGTAAAAATACTTAAATAAAATAAATAAATAAATAATTTAAAAAAAACCCCACTCCCCTGAACACGCCGTCTGATTAGGCAATGATGGGCTGAGCCTGCAGCACCAAGGGATGTGTGACCACTTGACTCCATTTTCAATTTCCACCAGAGGAAATCTGATCGCTTCCCCGCCACGTCAAATAGCACGTCTGACCACAGCCAAAGTTAAAAGTCTTTTTGTTCCATGTTATAAGCCTGAATCAATCAAACAAAAAGCCTGCTACGTAACTGTTACAGTTTCTCAGGTCCCAGCTCTCCAGTAATGTTACTGTAATAATGAAAGGGCTGGAGAGAAGGAAAACAAACAACCAAGCCACACATACCATAGAAATAAACCTACCTTAGTTGTTTTCATCAAACCTACTGCATGCTTCTTTCAAGCTTATAATCCTTTCACAACAGGCCAAGTGAATGCTGAGTAGCACCCTGAGTCCAGGCATTGCCCTCACTGAGGACTAGAAGACTAAGTGGTTCCAAAAACCTCAATTATAAAAATGCAAGCATTTTTTTCAAGAAGTTTGTGGGGTGTGAAATTTAAGTCCCTACTTTCGAAATCTGGAGCTGGGGTGTCATCACACATTATTAATAATTTTAACATAGGGTATCTCCACTTCTCAACTACTACTACTCCAAATCTGTAAAGATCAATCGATCACTGTCAAGTAAGCCATATGGGGATGCCTTTGAAAATGGTTCAGAAACTTCAGCTGGTTACAGCAACTGCATCATTCCTGGGCTGAAAGATCTGCACTGGTTATGAATCTATTTCTGGACACAATTCAAAGTGCTGGTTCTTACTTTTAAGGCCCAAAGTAGCTTGGGGTGGGGTACCTTTTATTTTTTATTTTATTTATTATTACATTTCTATCCCGCTCTCCCCGCGGACGGGCTCAGGGCAGCTCACAATCAAGGGCACCATGTGCCAAATATAAAACATTAAGAACAGAATAAAAGCAACCATATTTAACAAAATAAAGTACTCAGTGATGTGGATCATTTGATCAAATCAAGATGGTGACCTGTAGGTGTTACCCACAAACCCAATTCAGCGGTACCGATTCATCATGATACTGTGGCTCCATCTTTATAATGGGCCATCCCATTACCCCGTTGTTACCATGAAATAGTTGTTGGTGGTGGTAGTGGCGGCTCCTAATTGAAAGCCTGGCGGAAGAGCTCCATCTTGCAGGCCCTGTGGAACTCTGAGAGATACCTGAAGACTATCCCCTCCCATACCCATATTGTCCAGCCTGCCACTTCAGATCTGCCTGTCAAGCCTTGCTCTCTGTGCCCCCATCATCAGAGGTTAAGGCAGCTGGTTACTAGAGACAGCCGCATTTTCTGTGGTAGCACATCACCTTCGCCATGAGGCCTGCCTGGCACCTACTTTACTTTCTTTCAGGCAACAGGTTAAATAACATCTTTCAGGCAACAGGCTAAATCACATCTGGGGTTTTATCTTACCAGCTCTTTAATGGTCTGCTTTTAATTTTATGGACAGTTTATATTCTGCTTACGTTCAATGGTTTGTTTTTTAATGGCTTTTAAATATTGTGATTTTTAATTGTAAGTCACCTCAAGCAGGACTCTGAAGATGCAACACAGAAATATTCTAAATAAATAAATAAATCAGTTTCCACATTCATTTATACTAAGTAAATGTAGAATAAGATTTTCAAAAATGTACTGATTGTAAACATCTGACTGACAGGATGGAATAACAGAAAATATATAAAAATATATAACTACTTGAAATTTTTATGCTTGACAAATTGATGTTTATAATTTTGAATCCCTCAGATTCCATGTGGACAATTTCTTTTTTTTTAATTATATTTTTATTCTTTTACTTAAAAGTACATTCAAGTACAGAGAAAGAAACAACACCAACTCAAAAGCATCCAAGGGGCATACAGTAAATGAATGTATATTGGTTAAACTATGAACTTTAAGGAACCTGGTTAAAATCTAGATGATCTTTTTTACTATACTTTATGTGGACAATTTCTTAATGTTACCTGAGCCCCATGGTCCACATCCTAGTATCTTATACTGCTGATTAGTCCTGTGACATCTAAAATGTAAAGACCACATAGGAGGGCTATATGATGCATGACACTGCCCCTCCCCAGAGCTGAGAGCACTGGAACTAAACACATCATAGCTTCCCTACTGTGTAGCTGCCACATTTCAGACATTATCAGATTATGGTGGAATGTGACCACACTGAACTGAAACTGGAAATGAAATTCTGGGGGGGAAAGTTATACCCTTCCAAGTCCAGCAAAGTCAATGGGCATAGAACAGTGTAACTCTGCTTAAGATTGCACTATAGGACACTCTGAAAATATAAGAATTAATGAACCTATTTTCTCCCTATAAGAAGCTGCTGCTTACATACCCAGCATACTAGGAATTTTGTTTCACCGGTAGAGTGCTACCTTAACTTGGAAACTCAATCCAACAAATTAGTGTATCTGAAAATATGGCAACAGTTGCTGTGGTTCATATCTCTTACCCTTCATTCACAAAGGCAAGGAGCAGATAACAAAACCAACACATAAAAGCTGACAGAAATAAATATTACAGTTATATGAAGTCCCTCCATTCAGCATGATTTTCTCCACTTTCCTTCAGAAGATAACCAAAAGAATTAGATTAATGAACCTTCAAAGGGAACAGATTCTATATGTGTGGCAAGATGACAGCAAATGTGTTGCACCTTTGTAACCAATTTCTGCCTTTTATGGTTTTTTATTCTGGATGTGGACTGAGGAAGCCATCCTGGTCCAGGTAGCAAATTAAACACAGGAAGCAACGGTACAAAGCATACCTTGAGAATCTTTTCTTCCAGACAGACAAGAGAGCTGTTGTAATGTCTAGGAATACCCTAAATGTTTAACAGTCTTCTGCTAATCAGAAAGAAACAGAAACAGGCCAAAATATTAAGGAACCTCATTGGGAATTGAGTATGAAAAGCTTAATCAAAGACCCCTAACTAGGGGTTTTCCGAACACAGCCCCAAGATGTTTCACGTTATATAATAACTTAAAGCCTCTGTGCCAAGGTGGCCTAGAAATAAAAAAGTTAAAATTCTTATTACTGGCTTATAAAAACAGGAATGCAAGTGATTTTCATGCAGCACATATATCCTCTGCAGTTATCAAATTCAGCAAGCATGCACTTTAAATTACCAAAGAGAGGTGAATGTTTCAACTGGTAAAGTAGCAATTCAAGCAACCATGCAAATAAGGTACAAAATGGAACATGTTCTATAAATGCAGGAAATTCTATAGTTTAGTGCACTGGAGGTTTCAAGAGGAAAACAATGAACTTATACATAAAGCTACATTTATAACCTCTGTGAACCTCTCTCAGATCTATTAGCTGAGCATGACTACACTCGTCCTACTCCTGCATTTTAAAAAGGTCACTTTTCCATAGAGCAACCAAGTTACAATGCAGCAGACCTCCTTAAATGCTGCTTTCCCTGGACTTTTAATGGGTTTGATATTAAGGGGGGAAATGTGGAAAGAACACCTAACCCAGCTGGCTTAACAACCTGAAAGACTTTTATATCATACTTTTCTTGCCGACTCCTAACCCACCTTAAGACAATCAATGGATTAAATACTTGCTTGGTTCAGTGGGCTATAATGACAATGGAGAAGAAGAATGATTAGGCTGCTTCCCATCCTTCCTGCCTCTGTCTGTCAAACTCTGATAAAACCAAGCTTGCTGCCAAGTTCTAGTTCATACTTTAAAAATGTACAGCTGGTTCTACAGAACCAATGAGATTCAAGTCATTCCTCAAGCCCTGAAATCGTTCACCACCGCCATGTGCTGAAGCTGATTATAAGTGAATGCTAGAAAAAAGACATGAACCCTATTACTGACAACTGCAGGCCTCTGAAGAGGTGACATATACATTTTCTAAATAAATAAACTGTTTAAAAAAGGAAATTATTCTCCATCATCAGCCTGCAACTGAGGGGAAACAAGCATGATAATATTTCATGGGATCAGATTCTCCTTGAAGAAAAGCTTCAGACCACATATTATACACTTACTGGCTAAGAAACCATGATCTTCAACATGGCCTTCCCATTCATTTTTTACCACCCTTGACTTTGGTGCTTGATGCTTGAGTAAATCTATCTGTATTTTCTAAAAAAAAATAAACGATGTCCTTTGATGATAATGCAAGTTTTCTGCCATTAAGTTATTTGAACTTTAAAGCAATTCTCTTTCCTTTATTGTCACTGGTGTAACACTACTTCCTTCACTTGCAGTCATAGCTTTACCTTTTAAAATCCAAGCCTGGCACCAAATAAATTTTGCAGGGGAAATATAGGTTTGAGGATAAGCTATATGCAAAATACTTTGTCGTTGGAATAAAAGCAAAACACTTCATTTGTGATGTCAAACTAGAAACCCTCCTCTATCTTTCACATGCACCATCACCTAATAACAGAAGCTAATTTTTCATACATAGCATATTGTATGTTATAATGGAAGAAAATGGGGAGTTACATTTGAAGTTTTAGTCTAGTTGATGCACATGTCTTTTATATACACCTCTAAAACCTCCGCTTAATAAGAGACCATTACAAGAAGCATACTCTTGCAAACTTTATGACTAAACTTACATCTCTCATGAGGATAGGCCAAAGGAAGTTTGGAATATCTCTCAGAGTATCACATATATAAATGGAATCCTTATACACTTGTCAAAAGGTATATTTAGCCCTAAAGATAGTAAGTGGCTTGCCTGACACCTCACTGAACTAGTAATAGAACCCAGGAATCCTGATTCATAATCCACTTTCCTAAACATAGATCAGTCACATTTAGAAACTCTCACAGTGTCACAAATACTGGATATATCCATCACAGGCAGAAACCAGACACTGGTTTTTAATAAATTAATAAATGATCCCTAACAGTCAGAACCCTTTAAAAACTAATGGGGATGGCTTTGGTATTTCTGTTTGTGATATTAAGATTTACAAATCCAGATCAGTTCATTTATCAATTGTGTTCAAGCATGCCTTTACACTTGTGATTATGGTACACTTTATGACAAGTAATTTCTTGCGTGAATTAATCCTGCTGAAAAGTACTGGAAGAGTCTGGATGATACTTGGCCCTATGCTTGGTGAGGGAAAGATAGAAACAGACAGCATCCTTTACATCCCATCCTTTGACATGCCTATCCAAACCTCTGACACTGGTGCATGGCCACACAAGCGCATAACATTTCAAGTAACTCACCATATGTTCATTTGGTACATACAGATCATGTCCTGAATTAAATATGGGAGGGATTTATTTAACATATTTTAGCCTTCTTTTCACCTCCAAACAGGACCCAAGGTCAACCTCTGAGTATTCATGGCTTTCAAAGTCACCAAGCAAGATTCAGAATCGTGATCCTACTCGAATCCTCTAGCTATTGCACATGCTTTTAAACTATTCAGCCTTACAACGTTTTCTAAAAATTAAAATATTTCAGCACGGCCATTTCATAAAGGGGGAGCCAATACAGTGACAACATGAGACAAGGTAGCAGAGTTACATGCCTACAAGAAGTGGCACTGATAGATTATCAGAGTTGCTACAGATTCATACAGGGAGATATGGTTGTTCAGGTACATGGCTCCCATGTAGACTTGCCAAATTCATCACTGGAAGGCTTGGGGAAACCTTTGGGGGTAGGGGCATGGGAGAAAGGATTTTCTAACACTCTAGAATTTCACCTGAAATCTATGGTAAGCATCAGCAGTAGTTTACCCAACAAAAGCAGTCAAATGACAGCCCTAGTCCCAGGACTGCTGAGAGCTACCAGGGCCCCCTGGACAAAGATTCCATCTGCACCTCCATGACCTAGATCCAAACCAAATATCATAACAAAACAAATCACCTGGCTGGCTAATCACTACATATATAATAATAATAAAATGATTCACATGTCCACCTGTCTGTCAATTAGTGGCAGGCATAACTCATCAGAAAATAAAACTAGGAATCTCAAAATTAGCCACCAGATTCAGGATGATCATGGGAGATCCACAGCCAACAATTAAAGGAATTTGAGTATTTTATCACCAGACCCAACCCCTGCTGTTTTCAGTGGAAGCTAAACTTGTGTTGTGGTTAAAGTGTCAGACTGGGATCTGAGAAACCCAGGTTCAAATCACCACTCTGCCATGGAAACATGATGGGAGGCATTGGGCCCATCACATACTTTCAGCCTAACCTACCACACAGGGTTGCTGTGAGGATAAAATGAAGGAGCTGAGAATGGTGTAAGCTGCTTTGTGGGGAGGGAGAGAAATTAGAAATGGAAATAAACAAATGGCAGATCATCACAGGAAGGGAGCAAAAAAAAGAGGAGAAAAGTGAGGGAAAGAGAGAAATGAAGGAAAAGACAATGAAAGCCACATACACACCCCAATGCTACCATTCTCTAACAGGGTTGCCCCTTTGCGAGATCTGGCTGTGCACAAGCTGGGAGAAGACTGCATCCAGGCAAGAACTGTCCTGGCTGGCTTTGCCTTGACCCAATGCTGGCTTGGCTGATGGGTTTAGAAGGATCTGATCAGCAAATAGTTCCCTCAGCCTCGTACTAAACTTTGCAGAAAGGCTGAGACAGCAGACTCTGGAGCGCTTTTACTGTGTCCTGCCTTCCTTGCACCCAGCCCTGTAGCCAGAAAAATTTTGGTGGGGGGGGCAGATCACTCGGGGGACTTCCCTTCTACCGCCACCCTGCCCCCTTCTGGTCAGTTTTACTCCCCACCGATCAGCTGTTAAACCTAACAGCTGATCAGACAGAGTGATTTAGCTGAGGGTACTGTGTGGGAGGATAGTGTTTGGGAGTGTGTGAGTGAGTTTTAAGTTGTTGCAGAAACCTAGCTTTTTGTGAAAGGTTGAGAAAGGGTGATTTGTTTGACTGGATTGCCTGGGTGTGATTTGAAAAGCTGCTGGCCCTGCCCTCTGCTGAGTGAGGCTTCTATAAGGCTGTACCTCGTTAGAGGTGTGAGCTGAAGGACTCTTGGCTTGTGGCTCTTAGTTTAGGGGTTCTGTAAGAAGCCCAGGAAGGACCAGGAAGTTAGGGCCCTAGTCCCCTTGTGTTCCCGGTAAGGCAAGTAGAGCCACATAAATGTGAAGGGTTTTAAAAGGGGGATTCTATATAATTATTTTAAAAAATTAAAAAACAATTCTGAAGGCAGAATTCCAGCAGGGAGTTGGGGACTATCCAGTGTTTTGCAAGGAGTGTCACATTTATGACTATCTGCCCACTGGACAGAAGTCTTGGGTGTGTGCCCGGTGCAAGGAATGAGTTTGCACCCTTGAGGCCAATGTGGCTGACCTGGAGAAGCAGAGACAGTCAGTTACGTGCATGGAGAAGACTCTTGGGGACTTGTTAAATATGTCCCACTCTGAAAATGGCAGCCCCGCCACTGTCAGGGAGCATGAGGGCCGAGAGGAAACAGGGCACCATGCTGAGGATAAGGGGAATGTGCCCTCAGAAGGGACCTCTTCTTCAGTTGGTGAATGGGTATCCCTTCACACCAAGGAACCATCCCTGGGCAGGGAGGGAAGAGGGCTCGTTTTTTTTATTCACAAGCAGGTAGACAGCTGGGTGGCAAACCCACATACTGACAATATGGTGACTTGCCTGCCTGGTGTGAAGGTAGCAAACATTATGCATGTTATAGATAGGCTGGTTGACAGTGCTGGGGAGGAGCCAGTGGTCGTGGTACATGTTGTCACCAACAATGTGGGGAAATGCAGTCATAAGGTCCTGGAGGAAAAATTTAGACTGCTAGATTTCAGGAGGGGTGATGAAAGACCTGAGTCAGATTGAGGTGACGAGAGAGGATGTCCTATGACAGATAAACTTAAAAACTGATAAATCACCAGGCCCAGATGGCATACATCCAAGAGTTCTGAAAGAACTTAAATGTGAACTTGTAGATCTCCTGACAAAAATATGTAATCTTTCATTAGAATCTGCCTCCATTCCTGAGCGGAAACAACAAAGTTGGGGTACACAGAGCCATGCTAGCCTCTAGGAAAGGATCCACTAATAGAGGTATAATGCTACCTGGCAGGTTTTCATGCTTGGAGCCCTTGAAGGTACCAGTCAAGGGGGCCCTATCCCTTCTCCAAGATGGGCTAGACAAAGGGTTTAGCACCAGCCTCCAGGCTGTGAGGTTCAAAGGGCCGGCTGAGTGTGTCACTTCAATCTCTGCGTCAACAAGTCCACCCTTCGGGGTAGCCACCAGAGCTCTGCTATGTCCAGCCTGTTTTGGTCCTGAAAAACTGGGCCTTCTTGTGATTGGAACTACCTCTGCCCTTCGTTTTGGCAGTGTCTGGGTCACCCTGTGTGTCAACAGTGTTAGAGGGAAGGCATAGGGTAGGCCTTGGGGCCATATGCCACTTATTGCATCGATTTTTGCCGCCTGAGGACATCTTGTCCATTACATGAATCTTTGTACTTGGAGAGTCTGGTCTGTGGTCAACAGATCTATCTCCATCCTCCCAAACCTGTTGCAGACTTGATGGAAACTGCCTTGCACCGCACCCATACCAAATGGCTTAGTATTTGTATGCTCGGTCCATCTGCCAGAATGCTGTCCTGTCCCACAGCATGTCCTGCCTTCATGGGCTGTACGTGGACCTCTGCCCTCTCAGTCTCTTTGGTTCGTTGTGCAGTGCTGTGAACCTGGTTCCTCCCCTTTATGTATTAATTTGGTTGTCATAATGTCCATCTGCATCAGGATGTGGTGACCTGATAGGAGCTCACTGACCCCCATCAGGCCCAGCCTGGAAGCCCTGAGCTCCAGAACATTCCTTGGTCAGTTTCCTTGCACAAGGAAGCCTCTGTCCCTTATTGTATCTATCTTGGTGGAGATTGCTCTTTTCCAGGTTGGCCACAAAGCCATACTCCCTGAGGGTGTTCACCATCCGAGCTAAGGCCTCCACACTCTGTTGGAAGGATGATGATTTGACCAGAATATTGTCTAATATGGGAGCAGCCTCAGGTGCACCATGACGACCACCAATATCTTGGTGAACACTGTGGGAGTGGACCTCAGGCCAAATGGAAGAGCCCTTTATTGGAAGCAGTTTCCGTCATAGTCGATGCCCGGAAACCTGCGGTGTGGTTCTCGAATCGGGACATCCCAGTAGGCCTCACAGAGATCAGTGGATGTCAGGAAATCCCCTTCCTGAATGGTTAGGAGGATGGATTTCAGCATCTCCAGGACCTTATGTGCCTGCTCAGCTACTTCAGGTCCAGCATGCCCCGACATCACAGTTCTTCTTTGCCACCATGAAGAAGATTGAGTACGCTCCCCAAGCCTTTTGGGGATCTGGAACCCACTCTATGGCCCCGATATCCAGCAGGTGCTGTATGGCTCCCTCCAAGAGCTTGTGTTTCTTTGCTGACCATCCTCGGGATCTGTATGAAGCAGTCAGGTAAGACAGTGTTTACCTCCAAAGAATAACCATTGGTTACTGTGTCCAGCACCCATTTGTCATTCACTATCTTTTGCCAATGTGGTAGAGACTGCTGCAACCGTTCTCCTATTCCTGAGTGTTCCCCTGCTTCAGGACAGTCAGGCTGACATTCCCTTCTTGGGTGCTCTGGAATCCTGGTAGGCTTTGTTGTCCAAGAAGAAGAGATTGGCTCTGCACCCCACCCTCCGCTACCTGAAGGAATCTTAGAGGGGCTTACAATCTCCTTTCCCTTCCCCTCCCCAGAACAGACCCCCTGTGAGGTAGGTGGGGCTGAGAGAGCTATTTCAAGAACTGCTCTTGAGAGAACAGCTTTGAGAGAATTGAGACAGACCCAAGGTCACACCAGTTGCTGCATGTGGAGGAGTGGGGGGATCTAACCTGGTTCTCCCAGATTAGAGTCTGTGCTCCTAACCACTACACCAAACTAGCTTCAGCAGATGGGTCCACGTACCCTCTTCTAAACCATGTGTTCCTCCTGGATGCCACACTGCATGCCGTTGCCCTAACTGAATGTTGCAGAGTATCCGGAGAGGCGTCAGCAGTGAAGGCTGTTGCCAGCTCTGTTTTCCTGAGCGCGTCTTTGGACTCCTTTTGCATCTTGCTGGTAGCCGAGGCCAGGGCTGGGGCCCCAAAATTTGCTCTGGCAAACAATGAGTTCACTGCTTGGTGCTCTTAGGGAGCAGGCTGATGCCTCGAAGTCCCTATGGAGTGGCTGCTCAATTCATTTGTCACGGTGGTCCTTGGGTAGGCCTTCTGCTTTTATATGGAGTACCAATGTGGAAGCTAGGCTGGTAACTGGGACATCCACCACTGACAGTTTAATCTTGAAACTGGGGAAGAAGACAGCCAGAGTGGAGCTGCCTTATACTGAGCCAGATGATTAGTCTGTCAAGGCCAGTCTTCTCTACTCTGGCTTGCAGCAGCTCACCAAGGTCTCAGGCTGAGGTCTTTCACTTCACTTCCTACCCAGTACTTTTAAGTGGAGATGCAGGAAATTAAACCTGTATGTAAAAGCAGACACTGCAGCCCTGAGCCACAGCCCTTCCCCAAGGCCTTTGGAAATAGCCTGGCCAACCATTCTGGAGGGAACAGCCTTGTTTGTGTGGCTGGCACTATCTCCTCCTTCTCCTCCTCTGATAACTCCCCTTCTTCTCTGTCAGAAGATGAGGTTCCAGAGTATGAGTCCCCTTACTGAGCACTGAGAAGTGGGCTGTGCTCCCTCAGGGACAACCTCCCCTCTCTGGAGGTAAGAGAGAAGCGCTGGAGGTTGAATCCCCCCCCACTCCTCCTGACTTCTTTTGCTGCCTCCCCTGTGGTGGGGACAGGGGTATCGTGTTAGGATCCTGCTTGGGCCCTTTACCATGTCTCTGAATTCTCTTCTCATCTCGCTTTTCAGCCAGGAGAGGAGATTTGCCCAGGCCTCCTCTTCAGATAGGTCAATATCAATATCCTGATTTTCCATCGGGGAATCTTGTATACAAAGGGATGTAGATATCCTAGGGGCACGGGAGCTGTGCTGAGCCTGCTTTATTTGCCATCCCTGGAGTCTCTCAATTGATAAGGGAAGATATAGAAAAGAGAAGGAAAGGGACATAGAAAGCAATGAGTGGGGGAACCACTTGGTCGCCATCCTTTCCCTGTTCCTCCCATTCCCCTAGCAGTTGCCTGCTGCTTCCTGCCAGGACAACCCTGATGACTCCTTCTGTCCCCAGAATAGTGAGTGTCTGTGCTGAGTGGGGCACGGGAGCTGGCTATGCCTGCTTTATTTGCCATCCCTGGAGTCTCTCAATTGATAAGGGAAGATATAGAAAAGAGAAGGAAAGGGACATAGAAAGCAATGAGTGGGGGAACCACTTGGTCGCCATCCTTTCCCTGTTCCTCCCATTCCCCTAGCAGTTGCCTGCTGCTTCCTGCCAGGACAACCCTGATTACTCCTTCTGTCCCCAGAATAGTGAGGGAGGTATAAGCAGAGAAGATGAACTCCACGATCAGGAGGACACGCTGGGTAGAGCAGGGTTTGTTGCTCCCCCCATCTGATCCTCTCTGCTATCCCAGGGGAGGGGGCTCCTCTGAGGGCCTGAGCCTGAGGCCTCAATCAATGTTCCCTCTAAGTTGTGGAGTCTTGTGAGCAAAAATTCTACTTTGTGAGCTACTGGCATTAAAGTTGTGAGCGAGCAATTTGGCTACTGCATAAATTAGTTTGCTCTGCAGCCATCCTTCCTGAACTAAGACAAAAATGTGTGAGCCAGAGGCTAAAATACTGTGAACTAGCTCACACTAACTCAGCTTAGAGGAAACACTTCCTTCCCCTTGCCCCCCCCCAACCAGGGGGGGTTCCTATTACAATTCAGGCAGCTGCTCCTTTGTTTCTCCGACAGCTTCCAGGGAGGCTGCCAGGTTGTCAGCACTGCCCTGCACCTGCTGCAGTCTCAACCATTTTCCCTACCGGGGGCGGGGGAGCTTCCTATGGCAAGGAATGTCCATCAGAATGGGTCATTTTTGTCCCACACTGGGGACATTTCTTGAACAATGCTTTCTGTGACATAAGAAGATGAAAGAGAGAAGGTGGATAGCACATCTTTGCTCAATGGCAGCAAAAAGAGAACTGAAAGAGGGAAAGGGGGCCCCTCCCAGGAGCACATTGACTGTTTGGGTGGGAAAACACACCTCCGGCTCCAGGGAGGGACTCCCCCCTTCAGCTTTAGACATGGAGAGAGATAAAAGCTGGGAAGGAATTCTCCAGTGGTTGGCCTGCGCAAGCATAGTTTCTAATGTGGGACTGCACAGAAGACCAAAGATGAACAAGAAGTAACATCTTCACAGAAAGCTCAAACAGGTCCACCTTTATGGCAGGAGATACATATGATTGTGCTGCCTCTTAAAATGCTATTCTGGGTATTCATGCTATTTAATCAGGCCAGTACATAAGATGCAAGCCACAACAGAGAATGCAAGTGTACAGGCAGTTGTTGATTTTGCACATTTGCAGGGTGGCACCAGCAGAAGGCCCTACTCTGATGAGCAAAGCTGTCATGGTGGAACATTGGGGAGAATATAGGTGATAGTTAATACCTTGAATTCTGCTAGTAACTGATAGGCAGACAATGGGGAAACTGCAAAATGGGAGTGATATGCATGCTCTGCCTAGCTCCCAATAATAACTGAGCTGCAGCATTCTCATTAGTAATTTTTCAGACTCACTTAATATTTTTACCTGGATATTATTGAAGATTTTCTGTAATTGGGCCCTTTAAAAGACCAAATCGTATCAGCAAGTTGGAGAATTTACATTTCAAGTGGTTTTGCCTTGTATCAGGGAAGCAACTGGCTATTTTCACCCACGTTAGTGTTACTCATTGCTATAAAATGGAGATTATTGGACCTGCATTCAGTGTTTTGAAAGTTAAGGAAAGGTAGGCAATAAATAGGTTCTATCCTATAAGCTTTCCTACTAGTTTCCAGTTCACACATTTTTGTATACAGCACTGGGCTGTGCACTAAGGCAGAGGGATGAAAAAGGAAATGGCTTACACACACATATACACAGTCAACAGGTATTCAATAGTGATAAAGCTGATTGTGATTATTGCAACTGGATGTGCAGGAAATTCAGACATCATCATTAGCATTCCTGGCATGTGCAGGGTTTTTTAATATCATATAGTACATCTTAACACTAAAGAGTCACATTCAATCAGTTCTTACTGGTTTTGTTTACTGTTGCTGTTTCACCATTTCTGTCATTTATCAATGTCTTCTTTGTTCTATATGGTTTTTAATGCACCTGTAAGGTATCATGAATGACCCCATTAAGGTAGAATGGCAGCATATGCTGTCTTTGGATGAATAAATCAATTATATAAAATAAGAAAAGGATCTGTGACCAGAAGCATACCTTTAGCCATTGCAATCAATTGCTATGATCCAGTGCATTAAAAGTAAAATTTTGCAGCATGTTTAGATTAGGAGTAAAAGGCAAATAGCAAATTTACTCATTTGAAACAAAATGACTGACTTCAAATATTGATTAAGATGTAAGACTTCCTAATCAATGCTTGACATGTCGGTCTCTGTGTGTGGCTTCTTGATATTGTACAAGACAGCTTATTTTTAAAGGGCCTTATTTTCACCAATCACTTTTCAAGAGAATTGTAATTTTATTTTATTTTTAATTTCTTTTTCAGGCTGTCTTTTAAAACTTTTTAAATAAAACAAAATATTCTATTGTATCAATTGATTTAGTTACACTTTACAAAATGTGAAAAACCAGATGCAACATTCTTAATTTGAACTGGCAGAAAGACTTGGCTACCACAAGTTTTACAGAGTTCTGTTAGCTAATACATCTCTGCATGAACATATTGAAGGAAACAGCAGAAATAATACTTTGCAGTTTGATGAACAACATAAGACAAATCCTACACTCACAAAAGAAGATTGCAGATTTACTAAAATACCTGCCACATGTAATTTTGCACTTTTTGACCCAACCTAAGGATTATTTTTAAAAACAAAAAAATCCCCATGATCTCTAATAACAGTGTAATGCTAGCTGTAAATGTATTGGATTTTAAAAAACCCTAATTCCAATATAATTTCCTCCAGGAATTAAACCTAAGCAAATGGTGACCGTATAAACTAAACTTGTTATTCCAGTTTGGTCCTTGCATCTGTTAAGCATCATTTATTATGCTTATGGTAATTTTCTGCACACCTATATGTATGAACTGGTAATTTACGTTTCCATGGGTCATCTTATCCTAGAACAGGGATGTCAAACATGCAGCCCGAGGGCAGAAATGTTTTCTGCTTCCTTTTCCAGTTCTGCTGCTGCTGCCACGTCACAGCTTGCTTTACCAGACTCTCTCAATCACACAGGACAAATAGATAGGCAAGCCTCTCCTGTGCAATTGAGACAGTCTGGTAAAGAACTGGCTGAGGCTCCTCACCCCCCTCCTCCCAGGGGGAGGGAGGGAACTGGCCAGGCTGCCTCAATCCTACAGGAGACAAAGGGAAGCCTTTCTTTCTTTCCACTGACTGAGGATCCTCCCTGAAGGGAGCAAGGGAATGAGGGAGACTTTGCTTTGCTGGGCTGCCTCAATCGCACAGGAGAAATACCAGGCACCTTTAAGACCAACAAAGTGTTGTTCAACAACAACAACAACAAATACCTTTTATTGGCATAAAATATTAAACAGTTGCCATTAGGGTAAAACAATCCTATAAAATTTGTGGAAAATAGATAACTTCTAAAAGTATTACAAAGATATGTCTATTTATATGAGCTTAAATTATAGCAAGATAAAAATTTTGCCCAACCGCGAAACCTTGAATTAAATTATACAAACTCATTGAACTCAATTAGAATGATCACGGACATTTTTCCGTTTTATAAGACCATAAAAGAACTTGGCAGTCAATTCAATAATCTCCGAATCTCGAGAAGTAAGGAGGTAATGTAGCTTGCTTCCGTCCGATTGGCATGCTACCTTGCTAAGGGGGACTTCCAGAAATTTTGCTTGAATGTCGTTTAGCAAATTACAACGTAAAAGTACATCTCAACTGTTTCTATTTCTCTCTTATTGCATTCGCAATATCTAATTGCATAAGGGATTTTCTTATATCTCCCCTCAAGAATAGCAGAGGGGAGCACATTGAACCGTGCTAGCATGTAAGCTCTGCACAATTGCGGTGATATCAGGGAGAAAAAATATTGTGGTGGAGCACCAGAGAGTGGATAGGCCCATCTAACTGAGGAGCACCTACTGGAAGCAAGAGCTCTGAGCTCTTGCAGTTCTATATCAATAAGTCTCTGCTTAAGCAGAATAAAAACCTCCGGCTCTGTTCAAAGTGTTGTTCAAGGTATGAGCTTTTGTATGCCTTGCTACAGTGTGTGTGTACTTTGTTTGGTTCCTTATTCTGTGTGTGTGTGTGTGTGTGTGTGTGTGTGTGTGTGTTTTGCTGGGCTCCTTATGCCAGAACTCTCCTGGGTGCAACTAGGTTCTCTCCCCCTTTTCACTGTATTCATGCCCTCATGACCTAGTCTTTCTCAGTAAGAAAGTAATGCAAACTATTTTAAAGGAGGAATAACAACAAGCCAGTGAGGTGGATTAGGCTGAGAATGTATGTCCAGACCAAGTTCACCCAGCACATTTCCTTTTGTAGACAAACACATAGCCCTCAGTCTGTGTCAGGATGCCTTTTCTTGTTCTTGACCAGCACATGAAGCAACTTATGTACAAAAGCTCGCAATACCCAGCCATTTCATGTTTTCCCCTGTGTCCTAGGCTCAGAACACTGAGCATGAGATTTCTGTAATGAATGTCAATAAATCAAAAGGTTTGCAGCTTACAGATACACACCTTAACAGCATACTCAAGATTGCTACAGCACAGACATTTTGATGCAATAATTCAGAGCAGGAGGTGTCAGTTATCAGAAACTGTTAAATAGACAAAATATTGCAAGTGCTAGTGTTTTAAGCATGTTTTATTTAAAGTTTAAAAATCTTTAAATGTTTGCCTGTGTCCTTTATAAAGTTTATATCTCTGCTACCTGGCATTACATTTTATGACACACATGGCCCAGCCCAACAACATCTCCTTTATGTCAGCTCTGGCCCTCATAACAAATGATTTCGACACCCCTGACCTAGAGGTTCCTTCGCATCCAGATCTATTTTCAGCATAACCTTCCATTTCAATGTATCTGAAGAAGTGTGTGTGTACATGAAAGCTTATACCTTGAATAAAACTTTGTTGCTCTTAAAGGTGCCACTAGACTCAGACTTTGTTCTGCTGCTACTCACCTGAATCTATATTAATTTTTTACTGTTATTCTACCTGGGTGGGATGGGCAGGCTATAAATACAAATAATAAATAAATAAATACCTGTAATCCAAACCAAAATAGATAGATTGTAAAATCTACCTATTACTCTAACTACTTTTTCTTCAGAAAAGATATTAAATCTGGGGCTACAACACGAAGAACCTCTTCAAACTTTTACTGAAAACATTAAAAAGCTAGTGGTAGTCAGTTTCAGAAGGTAGCCATGTTGGTCTGCAGTAGAACAGCTAGATTCAAGTCCAGTAGCACCTTAGAGACCAATAAGAGTTTGGGGTTATGAGCCCCCAAAAATCTTGTTGGTCTCTTAGGTGCTACTGGACTCAAATCTAGCTGTTAGACTGCCAAACTAGGACTGAAGAAACCATGGTTCAGATCTCCATTCTGCAATAAAGCTCACTAGGGAATACCCCTCCATGTAACCTAATTCACAGATGTTGTAGATAAAATGGAAAAACCATGTTCATTGCCCAGAGCAACCTGGATGTGAAATAAAAATCTGAGTACAAAAATACATAAGACCCGTGGAGCTCAGCACAGGGTTGTCAACAGGCCTGGAGAAGAATGTCCTGTCTCTTTAATAAAGGTTTAAAGAGTAGGAATGAGCAGCTGAAGCGTTTTGCTATATGATGGTAAACAAAAATCACCTAATAAAATCCTACTGAGTTATTTTAAAAAGAACAGGACTTTTTTTCTCTCCAAACAGTGGGTAATCCTAGGTGGGTATAAGGTGGGTCCAATGCATTGACTTAACCCTCACTGGATCTTCAAAACTGTCATCTTAACCTAAGGCTACAATGCTACTCTCAAAAATATTGCCAATACTTAATGTCTGGTTAATACAGGGGAAAAGAATGACATTTCTCACTTTGAGGATAAACTGTCCCCAGCAACAGAAAGTGGAACCAGCCTCTGAGCATAATGTATGCCAGTCCCAAGATAAACTAACATGTCAATTGGATTCTGGCTGCTGTCCCTTCTGTCCATATATTATTTGGCACACTGGAGAAGTTTCCTCTTTGAAGTACCCAGCTCATCCCAGAATCCATAGGACTTTCACTTATCCACTGTAGAGATGAGGTAAACGCTCATCAGCTAAACTCAGCTAAAGCCATGGCCACTGTGGCAATAAAAGAACGAGGTAGAAATGAGGTCTTCCCACATGTGCACTGAAGTCAGAGAGTACAGAAGCAGAGCTGGAACCAGTCAATGCTGCGGTGTATTGTCTAAGGCCGAGTTCACATGAGATGGCAAAGCCTTGAGGTAGTAGAATGAACGGCACTACTTCAGACTGCAGGTGCTAGAGTCCAGATTTGACCAGTCTTTCCTCAAAAAATCCCATGGGGACTGAAACCTTTCACAGCAAAGAAGTATTGTCCCCTCTCTTTCCTTGCTTTGCTGGTTTTCTATGTGTGGCAAATTTTTAACATAGCGAAGCATTTAAACGTTTGATCCTCCATGATCTTCCATCTGAACTACTTCAAACCATTCTATCACCTCAGGTCTGCCATCTAATTGCCACTTCATTTCCCACATATCTGTGTGAATCAGGCCTAGGTATTATCCCTTCCATGTGTGGGAAGGAATGTGTATCAGTGTATTTCTTGCATTTGTTCTGTGTGCCTCACACTGTCCCTGCTTTGAAAGGTGCCTCATGCTGCATGGGGGTCATGGGAAGTGCAGGTTTTATCTCAGACACTGACTTAGATAAGCAAGGTATCCTGCAGGTGCAAATTCATTTCAGTTGGGCCCAGCCCTGCCTAAACTAGCATACTGAGTTGGCCTAGGCAGGATCAATAAATCAGTATAGTGTTGGTAGAAGTTTGCCAATGCGTTTTCGTTTCTTTGGGGTGGGGTGTTTCCTAGAAACCACAGAACATTATGACAGAGACAAAGGAGCTTTTGTTTTTAAACCTTATCTTGCATATACCACATTTGAATTTTATCATCTTTCATAATCACTTTCCAATTCCTGATAAAACCAACACTTTAACCTTTGTAACTGAATTACCCAACAAATTATCTGTGTCACCCTGAGAGAGAGAGAGAGAGAGAGAGAGAGAGAGAGAGAGAGAGAGAGAGAGAGCGCAAAGCCCATTCATGGTGATAAGGCTCACACAAACAGTCTGTCCCAGCAAATAGTAGTAAAGTGTCTTGAAATGAATAACCCTAAATGTAGAAAGCTGTGATTACTTGCTTTAACTCTTTCATAAATTCACTCAGGACTGTTCTACACTTTTGTGGGTCACAAGTGAGAGATCACTGCGGGACTACACTTCCAAGGCCTCCTCTGACCCAATGCCTTCTTTAGCTGCTGTTGCAGAGCTCACTTGGGGCTCCCTTCCTGTCCCTTTCACCACTGCCGGGAGAATGAGAGCAGAGGGAATCCCATGTCAAGAGGCTCCATCTAGGAGAAGGGGCTGGCAGCAGTGGAAGGAATCAGGTAGGAAGAGGAGGAAGAGCAGTTGCTGTGTGCTCAGTACTGCCTCTTAGGCAGAAAGGTAAAGGGAGTCTTGTACACCTTCTTCAGTCCACTGGGGATGTCACTCTCATAGCCTACTGACACACTATGTGCCCCCCCCCCCAGGACAGCCCTGAGTCAGGTGGAAGGGAGCACTCTGAAATTCTTTGCTTCCCAAACACACAAAGCACCAATTTGGATTGGGGCCACAGTGCATGTAAAGAGGGGGCTTAGGCTCCCTCTCTGTACCATTTTGCCAACCAGAAATGGCCAGGGGAGGAGCTGTGATTTGCCCACTTGGAGCTACATCGGTACTGATGAGCTGCTCCAGGGGTCTCCAACAAGTAACATGTGCCCTACTGGTAGCTTGTCAGCTGCTACAGGATAGATCATGTATCCACTCAAAGACCCAGGAGAAATCACAAAAAGATTGGCTCTAGGCTTTTTTAAAAGTTTTTTTCCCCCAAATGATATTTCTCTGTGATGCTTAGCTGATGGTTTCATTTCTGGTGTGTATCCTAATCCACATTCTGTTTCTGGCACCAAACAAAACATAGTAACATGCCGGGAGGGAGGGCAAGTAGCTGAGGACATTGTTCAATACTCAGAAGTAGGTCGAAAACAGTTGGTGACCCCTAAGCTACACATCAGGTTTCCATTACCAGGACAAGTTCAGTTTGCACTTGGGGCCCTTACAGGTAGGGCAAAGAGAACAGGGGGAAGCCTAGGCCTCCTCTCTCCACTCAGAATGGTCCTGATCCAAATCAAGCCCATGTGCACTGGGAAACACAGAACTTCAGAATACACCTCTCCACCAGAGCCAGGGACGTCTCCAGAAAACAGGTAAAGTGTTCTTAGGTCCAGAAAAGGAACAAGTTTTTAAGTATCACTTAACTAGTTTATATTTATTATGTGGCTCTCTCTTCCTTGCCCCATGGTCCCCTCCAACTGGAACTTTGTTACCTGCAACATTCACAGGCCCAGGTTTTATCAGAGGTGGGTTGCCTGACAGATTCTGCTATATTGACCATTTCATTAAAATAAACTTAAATCAATTAGCCTTCCTTAAAGTTGTCTCCTGAGGAACATAAAGAAAACTTACCCATTTCCTAGGTCTGCCTCTTGGTCGTTTTTCCCCAGTGGCTCCTGCTTTCTGTGAAGACAAAGAGATGCAACATAATGCCAAAGTACTTGGAACTGCAGTAGATTACATTATTAGGCAATGCTGATGGTTTTTTATATTTACTGAAACACTGTTCATTTTATTTATCTATTGATTATATGGGAGACACCAAGAGAATAATTTTGTTCTCTCTCTCTCTCTCTCATCCTCCCTTTTGGAGCAATGCTGTTCCCATCCTTTCGTAAAACTGACTGAGAACCTCTTTGTTTAAGGAAGGAAACTGCTTTTTTAAAAAACAATACACTGTTCACTTGTGTTCTTATTGCGTCTAGACTGCCGATAAGAATGTATGGAAAGCAAATCAACATATTTGACAGACACTATCCTTTAGACATATCTGTTTAAAGGACTTGTCTTTGTTTTGTGGGCCAAAACAAACTCAAAATATTAGCAGTGGCAGCATATACAAAAAGCTGGGAGTTACAAAAAACCAGGCAATACAAAGCCACTCCCTCACTCAGATACCGACTGCTCAAAACAATTTAACGCATATAAAATTGGCCTATACAACACCCACCCCCATTCATGCCTCTGTGTTGATAGCTGATTCTAATTCACATTCAGGACTCTAATTCACTATTTTATAAGTAATTATTTTGAATTAAATCCAAAATTAGAAATGTAATTTGGAGCTCCATTCTATGCATGTTCATTCAGAAGCAGGCAACTCTGAATTCAGTCTGCACCATTCCCCCAGGAGGATTGCAGCCTTAGTACGTATACAGCACTTTCCCAATATTAACATGACTTACCACAGCCAAACATTCTTATACACATGTGGTTATAACCACAGGAGCGCTATGCAAAGGAAAGTGGCTAGTGTTTTTAGGTGAGCACGATTTGAATTTTGTGTGTTAAGCTCATACTTCTAATTCCTGGTGTTTAATAAATATATTTTACACTGCACCTGCTGAAAAGTGGGATCCTGTATATGAGCCACTAAGGACAAGAAGAGATAAATTGGACCAAAACATCCCCCAGCTTATTTGCAAGTAGAGTTCAATAAGTGGGAGACCCACAAAGACTCATGGAGGATATCTCATTTACCCTCCCCCACATTCTCCTCTTTTCCTTCCCTGAAAGCCACCATAGCCTCTCCCTTTTTTCTGCTTTCCTTCGCACTCAGAAGCCAGCCTACCTCTATATGACCCCAGTCTTCAGCTTTCTCTCCTTCCCTCTGCCTGGCAGCCTCTCCCTGAGAAAACTCTGGCCAAGGTACACAGTGCCAGCTGAGCTAGCCCCATTTGAGCAGTGGAGGACATGCAAGGACTTTCTGGAAGCACCTCACTTTTCCTGTATCCCCCTCCCCACATATCTCCCACTTCCATCCTGGTAAACCCCATATGCTCAACTTTCCCTGTTTCTAGGATTGCCAGGTACAAACGACAAGCCAGCAGGGGAATTACTGGAATGCTCCGGGAGAGGGGAGGGAAGAAGCAAGCTGTGCCTACATCACTTGGAAATGACATAAGCATGTCAGTGACATTGGGGGGGGGGGGTTTGACACTCTGGTTTTTGGGCAAATTCTATGGTTTGCAGCTAATTCTACTATAGAGTTTTGCCCAAAAACCAGAGTGTCGCCGATCCACCTATTTCACTTCTGGGTGATGTAGGCACATCACATTTGGGGCGGTAACTCTCCCTCACTGGCCAGCTGGCTGGCACCGGAGGGGAACACCAGAAACTAGGGGATCTCCCGCATGCTGGGGGGACTTGGCAACCATACCTGTTTCCTTCTCGGCTTCCTACACACCAACAGGCCTATATTTTTATCTTTTCCCCCATCTTCAAGTATATTTATTTCCTTCATTTATATCCTGTCTTGCACCATTCTCCTCTTCCATTTTATCCTCACAAGGTTGGTTAGACTTAGTGTGTGTGACTGGCCCAACAAGCAGAGTGGAGGTTCAGACCTGGATCTCCCACATCATAGTCTGGAACTCAATCTGCTACACCACATTGGCTTTCATGGGGTAGTGCTGTTGTGCAGTAGCAAAAAGCCTGGCCTGAGTGAGGCATTGAATCATGTAGTCACAAGATGCCTGGTGGTTGCTGCTGGGCCTGCCACCCTCTCCTGTCCTTTCTCAACAGAAGCCAAGCCTGTTGTGGTTGCTTAGCGAAAGCCACTGTACACATCTGTTTCTTAAAATTACAGGTGCTTGTGGGATTTTAACGCCCCCCCCCCATGTACTTGCTTTTAATTTCATGTTTTCCTGCAAATCTGGGGCTTTTCTCAGGGTTATAGAAAGTTCTGTACTGTCTGTTCATGGCCCCAGTCTCCAGATGTAAGTATCTCCAGATGGTGCCATATTGAGAATTAAATATATTGACATGCAAAATGTTCAAAATTCAAAACAAAAATTGACAATATAAAAAATACTCTTTGATCTGTTCAACTAACCACAATCTATTGGCTTTAATTTTGTTTCTCTTCAGTTTCTGGCCTTTTTAAAAGCATTCTAGTTTCATTTTCAAGTTTTTCTCCATAACTGGGAGACTAGAAATTTCCTTTTACCCCTTTACAGCTGTGATTATCAGTTTTATCATGCATCTCACAATTGTAAGCTTTAAGAAATCCTTTCTAATCCCAATAGTGCCTATACCCTGTAATTAATAGTGTGTGCATGTGTTTTCGTTTTTTCCTTTGGGAATCTATCATCTTAATGTATCCGTTACTTATTGGCAAATCCCTCTACATGGCTATGCCATGTAAAGGGAATTCCATTAAAAGCCAGGAAAATACTGCAGCCAGTTTCTACACCCCTGGAAACTATAAATGTAGCTAAATATCTTCAACACATCACAGAGAAAATGTGTGAAAATATAAAATTCACACTAGTGAAGGGCAAAATTATCACTTCAAACTTGTTAAAAAGCATACTTCCTCTTTAATCATTTATACCAGCACTGAGTGTAAGACGAAACTTTCTAAGGACAACACTTGTTAAACACTTGTAGGCGGCTGCCTACAGGAGCAAACAGATCTGTAACTGAGTTCCACTCTGAGTTACAGTGGAGATTGCCTCAGACACAGCAGCCATCACTTCATGGTCATTTTAATTTAAGACACTGTATCCAATCATATAGATGCGTTCATTTCTGATTACTTCTGGTGGTCTTAGATAATGATAAGGAACCTAATAATAATAATTCCGATTTTCAAAAAATGGGACCCTAACAACCTAGAGAACTACAGACCCATTAGACTCTTGTCTATTCTAGGGGAAATTGATGCTAAACATCTTCTTAAGAAATTATCTGAATGGATGACTTCTCATAATTTACTAGGGAGAGAGCAAATTGAATTTGTAACAAACCAGTCTACTTTAGATCACTGTGTTGCATTATCTTTTTTAGCTGAAAAATATCTCTGGCAACCTAGAGGCAAGTTATACGTTGCATTTATTGACTCAGTCGATAGACTCTGTGGGGAAAATTACACAAATTGGATCTTGACCAATGCCTTCTGTTTTTGTTGCATAAATTTCATCTCTCTGTCAGGTTAGATTTGATGACAGAGGCTCCCTAACACAAAAAATTCCTGTGACCAAGGGTGTAAAGCAGGGTTGCGTTTTAGCCCCCTCTCTATTTAATTTGTTCCTTTCAGATCTCCCTTCCTATTTGGCTAAAAGTGATGGACACGTTCCCAAATTAAACTCAGCCCTGATTCCTATTTTATTCTATGTGGACGATGCAGCAGTTCTTTCTTTAACTAAAGTAGGATTAAAGCGCTCCCTATCAGCATTTATTTCATTCTGTAATGAGAACTCCTTGTTTATTAATTTTGACAGGACTAAAATGTTGGTATTTTTTAAATCATGGAGGCGTTCTGTCTGGAAGATCAATGGAAGAGAAAATGAACAAGTTAAATCTTTTAGATACTTGGGTATTCTCTTTCATTATAATCTAAAATGGTCCATGCATCAGAAGCATTCTCTTAGCTTGGCTAAGAACAAGATGGCTGCTGTAACCCATTTTCACTATAAAAAAGGTAACCAATTTGTCCCAGCTGCCCTACGGATTTTTCGGGCTACAGTAATTCCCCACTTACTGTATGGGGTTCCTGTGTAGATTCAGAACCTTAATAAAAAGGTTGAACGAGTTAATGCAATCTTTCTGTGTTATATTGGCATTCCCAACTCGGTTAGTTATTCTACTTTGTGTGCTGAGTTGGGTCTCTATGCCATAGAATCTAGAGCTTGGATTGCTGCCATCAAATATTGGTTACATCTTTATTTTCAACCTCCTCCAAATAGTCTTATCGCTTTTCTAACTGCTGATCCATATCTTTCTAAATGGTCCCAATTAATAACGGAGAAAATAATTTTTTAGGTATTGACTTAGACTCCCTGGTTAATTCCAATGAAACCTATATATTCCAAATAATTCAAAGGAGAATTCAGGATATTGATTTACAGTTAATAAAAGCTGGAGCAGAGGGGACTTGTTCCCCCCATTTCCTTGGTCTTGTTTTCCCACAAAACTCTATGGCTCAGTACTTTTCAAGCCTAACAATCCCTTCTCAACGCAGAGCATTTATGCTAGCCAGATTCAATATATTTCCCTCGGCCGTGGTCACAGGCAGATACAAGGGTATCCCCTATGAGGCAAGATTCTGCAGATGTCTCTGCAAAGAACCTGACTCTGTTCAGCATATCCTCTTAAACTGCCCGCTGTTTACTCAGCTATGTTTACACTTGATTAGCCCTCTCCTTCAACTCTCTAAGGCTACGACCAATAGAGGTATTGAATTCTTGCTAGGGGATAAAAACCCCAAAGTTACTGAGCAGGTGGCAGAGTTCCTGGCAAATGTACTTAGGGGCCAAGAAAAAGAGGAAAGAAAAGAGGGAAGAGGGAAGGAGGTGGAGAGTGAATGAGAGAGATAAGGTATATCTATGATTCCTCTTCGGATAGTTAAGCTTCTTACTGCAACTGTTTTAATTACTGTGATACTCGAGATTACTGTTCCGAACTTTTATCAATTTGCTCTATTATTATTACTGTATACAGTGTTACAAATCACTGTACTCTGTTTCTCTTTGTTGGCATATGGGCTGATTTGTACTGTTATCTTTTTTAAAAAAGTTATTGTTATGCCAATAAAGGTTACTGTAAATTGGAAATTGGAATTGGATAAGGAACCTGATTATTTCTTACAATTCCATACCACCATCAACATAATTTATTTTATTTATTTATTTAAATTTCTACCCCGCCCTCCACACAAATGGGCTCAGGGCGGCTAACAGGCAAGGGCACCATGTGCCAATAGATAAAACCAAGTAAAACAAGATAAAATCGAATAAGTATCAAAATTACATAAAGTGGTCAGTACTGTTGTTCTTAAATTAAGACAAGATGGTGTCCAGTAGATGTTGCCTCCATCCCCGCACAATGGTACCGATCTATCCCGACCACTGAGATGCAATCGTCCTAGGGCCACTCCGTTCCCAGTTATCAACCGGGTTCATTGGAGATGGTGGTAGTGGCGGCTCCTAATCGAAAGTCTGGTGGAAGAGCTCCATCTTGCAGGCCCTGCGGAACTGTACAAGGTCCCACAGGCCCCTGATCTCCTCCGGGAGCTCATTCCACCAGGTATGAGCCGCCAAAGTAGGCCCTGGCCCTGGTTGCAGCAAGCCAGGCCTCCTTGGGGCCTGGAATCTCTAGGCGATGTTGTGCCCCAGACCGTAGTGCTCTTTGGTGTATATACGGGGAGAGGCAGTCCCTCAGGTATGTCGGACCCTGACCATATAGGGCTTTAAAAGTAAGAACCAGCACTTTGAAGCGAACCTGGTACACTATTGGCAGCCAGTACAGCACTTTCAGCACAGGCCGGATGTGCTCCCATCTAGGGGGACCCACCAACAGCCTGGCCGCAGCATTCTGCACTAGCTGCAGCTTCCAGATTTGCGACAAAGGCAGCCCCACGTAGAGAGCATTACAGTAGTCTAACCTCGAGGTGACCGTTGCATGCATCACTGTAGCCAGGTTGTCGCGGTCGAGGAAGGGAACCAACTGCCGAATCAGCCTAAGATGGTAAAAGGCCAACCTGGCAGTGGCTGCCACCTGGGCCTCCATAGTTAGGAAGGAATCCAGGTGCACTCCCAAACTCCTAACCTCCGGTGCTGGCACCAAAGGCACCCCATCGAAGGAGAGGGATCCCCAACCCCGAACCACCCTGACACAGGACCTCCGTCTTCGCTGGGTTCAGCTTTAGCCGACTCAGTCTGAGCCACCCAGATACCGCTTGCAGAGCCCGGTTCAGGTCTTCTGGGCTGGAGTCAGACCAGCTGCCCAACATCAGATAATGGTAACCCAAAGCTGCCAAAGGAATCCTCAGAGGTACTGAAGGAACTCAGTTATAATAATCAGCATGACCTGGGCATTACTCCCAAGTTTCAAGACAATCTTGGAGTAATTTTTTTTTAACTTATTGTCAGCATTCCCTTATGCATACCTATAATTCCACTCATTCAGCATAGCTAGCTCTGCAAGCCACTGTACAAATTCAAAGCTGCATCCCAGCATCCCTAGCCACATCACTTTTGGGAGAAAGGTTTTCTATTAATACCACATTGCATTTCCCTTATAAAATGGCAATGCTAATGTTAAAAGATGGAGAAATTCACAATAAGGTCTAATGTGACAAGTAATTCTGCCCTACTGAGCCGGTTGCATGAGGAGCAATCCTAATTGTAGAAGGAGAGTATGAGAACATAAGGTTGCTTCTTGTTACTTTTTTAGGACATCCCTGTGAAGAGAGCGAAGCAGAAGAGCAAGAAAAGTGGAAGAGGAAGAACAGAAGGTGAGAGTTGTTTGGGGAAATAGGAGAGAAGAGAAAGAATATGCTCCCTCTCATTGCCCTAACCCATGGCCACACAGCAGCTTTTGATATTATCCAGTTTGTATAACACAGTATCAAAACTATCAAACAGCAGAATACCACAAAGCCACAAAATACAATTATATTTCTCTGAGGAGGATAAGCTTTTCCTAAAATGATAGAAAGGGATTTTGAGCGTGTTTAAAAGTTATCTTCACCATTTCCCCTCAGCTTATTTTATACATAATATTTTGTTCAGATGCACATACAGCAAATATCTAAAAACACATTTACCTATTAAAAGAGGAATGGGATCTTCCCAGTGTTTTGCCTTCTCTCCTTAGGAGCAATTAATTTTCTACCATGAATGGAAGACTTTTGTATGCATGCCAAGAGATGTACTTTTCACATCAGATCTTTCTCAGATAAGCAAAACAATAGTCACATTATTTTAAAAGTTGCAGCTCAGTGACCATGCACATGCTTTGTAAGGTCCCAGTTTCAGTCTACAGCAATCTGCAGGGTATCAGGTGGCAGGTGTTGGGACTTTCCTCTTTCTCCCTGGAGAGCTGCTGCCAGTTGGACTAGACAATACTGATCTAAAATAGACTAATTGTCCGACTCACTATAAGGTAACGTCATATGTTCTCCACATAATATGGAAAAGGTGCTACAGATTAAACAGACAACAGGATTAGCCTGATGCTTACTTGGAATTGTGCTAAAAGGAACAACATCTACAAATTCTATTTAAGTACAAATGATAGAAGTTGCTAGGTCTTTTACCAGCTTAGCCTGGTTCACAAGCTGTAGCTACTCCTGGAGAAAGCGGAACTGGGCACTGTTGCACATGCACTGGTAACTTCCAAATTGGGCTACCTTTCAAGACAACTCAGAAATCTCCATGGGAGCAAAATTCAGTGTTTAGAGTCCTGCTTGGCTTACCACAAGTAACATATTAGACCACTGGGTTTTGTCCCTCAACTTTAGTAGCTCTGAATCTGTTTCCAGGCTCAAATCAAGGTGAGCAGGTAGGCAGGTTCGGCAGTTGGTTCCCTTCCTTGACCGCGAGGACATGGCTACAGTGATCCATGCAACGGTCACCTCAAGACTGGACTACTGTAACACTCTCTACATGGGGCTGCCTTTGCCGCAGATCCGGAAGCTGCAGCTAGTGCAGAATGCGGCGGCCAGGCTGTTGATGGGTCTCCCCAAATGGGAGCACATCCAGCCTGGGCTGAAAGCGCTGCACTGGCTGCCAATAGCGTACCGGATCCGCTTCAAAGTGCTGGTTCTTACCTTTAAAGCCCTATATGGCCAGGGTCCGACCTACCTGAGGGACCACCTTTCCCCATACATACCCCCGAGAGCACTTTGGTCGGGGACGCAACATCGCCTGGTGATTCCAGGCCCCCAGGAGGTAAAGCTTGCTGCGACCAGGGCCAGATCCTTCTCAGTGGTGGCCCCCACCTGGTGGAAAAAGCTCCCGGAGGAGATCAGGGCCCTGCGGGACCTTATGCAGTTCCACAGGGCCTGCAAGACGGAGCTCTTCCGCCAGGCTTTTATATAGGGGCCGCCACTTCTACGACTACTACCACCACGGAAACAACGGGGTTGGGAGTGGTCCCCGGAAGAACGGCCATAAATTTGCATGGCACTGATGCTGCTGGACTGGCTTGGACCATCGACAGGACAATTTCACCGAAGGAAATGATGGTTACCATCCTCAGAGACCATCTTGTCTGTATGGAGCACTTTATCTGTTTGTTGTGATTTAATGGTTTTACTGTTTTATATTGTTTATGTATGGGCTTATGCCCCTGCGTAAGCCGCCCTGAGCCCATTCGCGGGGAGAGCGGGGTAAAAATGCAAATAAATAAATAAATTTTGAAATCCTAAACAGTACCTAAAAGGCTGTCTCCATCTATATTAACTTACCTAAGTGCTAAAATGGATGGGACTTTCCTGTGTCTATCTGTGGATCATTTGAGATTAGGTTAACAGGAACTCAGATGAGACTTTACTGTGCTGCCACCCCAGTCTATGAAACTTCCTTCTCGAAGAGGGGGAGACTTATGGAGACTTTATTCAGATTAAACCCTTTTGAAAATTCTGGCCAGTATATAAACTACCTGTAGCTTAACTGATTATAGCTCTTTGTTGCTAATATTCAGGGGCTGTAAGGATTGAAGTATATTTTAGATTATTTAATGGTTTTTATGTAACTATCTATTTATATGTATTTATGAGATTGTTGTATTTCTGAAACCTTGTCGTTCACCGCCCTGAGCTCACTCACAGAGAAAGCCTAATAAATTTGTTGTTGTTGTTGTTGCCAGATTTGGATTCTTTAAATGTTTTTATGATTTTATGAATTGTTAGTCATCTTAGGTGTCTTGACTGAAGGGAGAAAGCAACACATAAGTTCCAATTAAACAGTAACACTCAGAGATCAATAAACAGAGTTCATTTACCATCTGGAATTATTATTATTTTAAACATAATTCTGGTTAAGAAGGATAGGACCACTACATAGGAAACAAAAGAGATGACCATTTACTTAGTTGTGGTGCATTCAAAGGTCTTCTTGGACTGTTTAACTATTAACATTATCAGGAGATAAACACAGAAACCACTACAGTTTTGCTTCCTGAAAGAAAAAAATGGCCACCAAAATTTAAGGGTTTTAAAAATCAGTTACAGTAGTATTATGGCTACAATTAGGGACTGTTTCAGACAAAATAGACAATATCTCAAAAAATAACAAGGAGAGCTCTTTTAAGGCAAGACAGAAGTTACAAGAGGTCTTGAAGCTTCTCACTCTTTTTTTATTTTTAAATATAGATGGGAAATTTTCATACCTGTAATACATGAGTGCTAATGGCTGTTCGTCCTGCTCCTCTGGAAAGACCTAGCTCTGTTATCAACAGTATAGGGGCAACCACCAGGAGAGTTAAGGATGCTGACCAGTGCCAGATTTATGTATAGGCTAAGTAGGCTGAAGCCTAGGGCCTCTAAATCTAGGGGGCCTCCACAGCCCTGCCCCCCCCAGCGGGCAGGCTCCCCTCTCCCAAAATTGCAAACCCAAGACTTCATGCGAGGGCAGGATAACTCAGGCCCAGCAACTATGAGACTCAGGGCCAGCCAGTGGGGCCCAATTTGAAACTCTGGGGCCCAACTGG
>NW_015169809.1:409593-423553 GCF_001447785.1 Gekko japonicus | reverse complement strand
CCATTCAGAGGAGACAATGAACACTTTGGATCTCCAAATAATGGCAATTATCTTAGTCTTTTAGAACTAGTGGCAAAATTTGATCCATTTTTATTTGCTCAGATCAATCGGTATGAACATTTTGGATCAGGCAATTCCTCTTATTTGTCAAAAACTATATGTGAGGAAATGATTCAACTCATGGCAAAAAAAAGTTAAGGATGCAATTCTGGCTGATGTGAGAAAGGTTGGATATTTCAGCTTTTCAGTAGATTCCACTCCTGACATTTCACATACTGATCAGTTGACTTTAATTATCAGATATGTATCACCTGAAGATGGTTTGCCAACTGAGAGATTTTTAACTTTCCTTGAGCTAAAAGAGCACTCAGGAGAAAGCATGGCTGATTTAGTGTTAAACTATTTCACTACTGAGCTTGAAATTGACTTTAGAAAATGCCGCGGGCAGTCTTATGACAACGCTACCAATATGGCTGGTAAGTACAACGGTATGCGGCAAAAAATCATTAAAAAAAACCAATTTGCAAGATTTATTCCATACACAGGTCACTCTTTACATTTGGTGGGCCGTTCAGCTGTGGATTGCTGCCTTGATGCAGTGAACTGTTTTGGCATTATCAATGAAATTTATACCTTCTTTTCATCCTCCACAAAGAGATGGGCAGTCCTAAAATCATTTTTGCCACTTCGGTCTAAAGTGCCTAAATATTTGTCAGACACTAGGTGGGATGCACACTCAAAAGCCACAGAAGCTGTTTTGGAAAGTCACAATGCCATCACTGATGCCCTCAGTCATTCGTACTCTGATGTTAATAGGAAGGGGGAGACCAGGCTTCAAGCTAACAATCTTTTGCAGAAAATGGAAGAACTGGAATTTGTGTTTATGCTGCATTTTTGGACCCGTATGCTAGCTCATTTTCACAAGGTCAGCAAAGCCCTTCAGAAATCAGACCTGTTATTGAGTTCTTGTGCAAGTTTGTACAGTTCACTTCTGGATTTTTAAAGGAAAGTTAGAGAAGAATGATAAACTTGAGAAACAAGCAAAAGCCATCTTGCCAAATGTTAACTACAAAACAAGGAGACAAAGAGTAAGGGAACAGCAAAGAAATGACAGACATGCATCTGATACCTTAGATGCACTTTCTTCAAGATATAAGTTTAGGATAAAATCCTTTATTTCTATATTAGATGCACTTGAAGCCAATTTAAAAAGAAGAAATACTATGTACAGTGACGTTTTGTGCATAATTGTAGGGTAATTTGGGTTTTGATTGCAAAAGCACTAATTTTTTTTGACTGAGGTTCACCTGAAGAGACAGGGTGGTGAATATGATTTGAATCAGCATACAGTCTCTTGTTTTTCTGTGTCTCTAGTCAGATGGAAGGGACTACTCAAAGGAGTGTGCTAAACCATGAACCAAATAAATGATCAGCCAAGTCCTTCTGTGGCTCTCTTTTTGCTGTCTTATATCACCTGCATTGTTTGCTCTGTTCCATGAGTTTGCTGCTGCTGGCTAGTAGCTACTCTGATCTCATTACTTACTTTGACAGGCCTTTATTGGCATATGTAGCTCTGATCTCATTGAAGAGTTCCTGTAGAGAGAGAACCTCAGAGCAGAACCAGTCACCTCTTGCTTCCTTCTAAAGGAAGGTCTCATGTTTCTCTTTGGCCTGAGCATCAGAACATCTAGGGTCCCTGCCACACGGGATGGCTGAAACGCGGCTAATCAGAGCCGCACCAAACTTGAGACACCGCGGCGGGATCCCACAGATACCCTCAGCCGCGGTGCATCGCTCCCCGGCACGATCAGATGCCGGGGAGCAAGAGTCCGATAGGAGGGGGAGGCTGCCGAACTGCGCATGCTCGAGCATGCGCAGTACGGCTGGGGGGCGAAATGCGGCAGCGCAAGGACGTGCCGGCCGATCCCACGGCCCGGCTTGAGGCGCTCCAAGGGATACAACCACCTAGGTAGGTGGTGCTTTTTTGCTGCGCGGTATCAGCGTTTGGGACGGAACAGGGACGGGCAGGCAACGATTCCCAGATGTTGCCGTGGGATCACACCCGTTTGCTCCGCCCCCATTCCGTCCCCCTCCCGGCCCAAAACGCCTCATATGAACACGGCCGTAGTTTACTTCTTAATATGTCTTTTAAAACTGACTGTTTAATGACAACATAAAGTAGATTCTAAAAGTGCTACACTGTCAGGTAATCATGATCATATTATTTACACTTCCCAGGCAATATAATTTGTAAACTCAAAGTTGTTTTTTTAAGAATAACATTACAACTTCATTTTCCTAAGAATCAATGCTTATTCCACAAAAGGTTTACAAAGTTCAGTTATTGCAAAACTTTTTCAGTGTTAATTTTAACATTTATGCATTTTTAATCACTATGGTATTTAACAATAACATCTTATGTCCTTTAGAGGAGAAATTGTGAATTGCAGAATTTTAAATACCCGTCATCATCCTTGGCTTCACTCAATTTTGTTTGTAACACTCTTCCATTTTCTTCTAGTCATGAGGGTTGAGGGTTGGGAGGGGTCTCACAAGTGGAGTAGCCTAGGGCCTCTCTTCATCTAAATCCGGCCCTGATGCTGACAGTGCAAGGTCAATGGACTCAAAGACTGTAACTCTGCTTAGGATTGTCCCGCTTATATATCCAAACCTTTCCTGCTCAAAATTCAAGTGAAAAGCCTCTTCTAAATTCCATCTCAGCATAACCACAAATCTTCACATATCTCTGGCTCATTGGGTAGGTTTCCTTACTATGACCCAGCTTTAAACCATAAAAAGGAAAACTGCCACTTACCCAATATCTAACTAAATTAAAACTGCCAGTACTCACTGGAGAAAATAAAGATATGGTACCATCTCACTAGGGAAAGGCAGTGTGGTATAGTTCAGCCTTGTCAAATCCCAGAAGCTAAGCAGAGTCAGAACTTGGAACAGAGACCACCAAGGAAGACTTTGCAGAGGAAGGCAATGCGACACCACTCTGCTTCTGACTTGTCTCAAAAGTCCCTAGCTGTGGTCACCATAAGTCAGTTGCAACTTAACAGCACTTACATACACATGTATGATCTCACCAGAGGTTCACAGTGCAATCCTAAATAGAGTTTCTCTTCTTATTTATTTATTTTATTTCATTTATACCCTGCCCTCCCTGCACGCGGGCTCAGGGCGGCTTACACAGGCACAAAAGTGCGATAAAAATACAACAAGTTAAAACAATTAAGGCACAAGTGCAGTAAAAGTCAACAGTTAAAACAGTATAGGCAAAAATCCACATCCCACAGGATACATAAATGACTACAATACTTACTCCCTATTGCATATCCCAATGGGATCAAAAAAGGGGGGGGGATGCCATGGGCCACGATATTTCATCTGGCCAGTCAGCCCGACGCGGTGGAACTGCTCTGCAGTCGCACGGTGGTGGTAGTGGCGGCGGCTCCTACTCAAAAGCCTGGCGGAAGAGCTCCGTCTTGCAGGCCCTGCGGAACTGTACTAGGTCCCGCAGGGCCCTGATCTCCTCTGGGAGTTCATTCCACCAGGTAGGAGCCGCCACCAAAAAGGACCTAGTCCTTGTGGCAGCAAGCCTGGCCTCCTTGGGGCCCGGGGTCATTAGGCGGTGTTGTGACCCCAACTGAAGTGCTCTTTGGGGCCTATGTGTGGAAAGGCGGTCCCTCAGGTATGACGGACCCTGGCCATGTAGGGCTTTAAAGGTAAGCACCAGCACTTTGAAGCAAATCCGGAACGCTATAGGCAGCCAGTGCAGCGCTTTCAGCACAGGATGGATGTGGTCCCATGATCTAGAGGCACCCGCTACCACCTGGCCGCCGCATTCTGCACCAGCTGCAGCCTCCGAATTTGCGACAAAGGCAGCCCCATGTAGAGAGTGTTACAGTAGTCTAGCCTTGAGGTGACCGTCGCATGGATCACTGTGGCCAGATCACCACAGCTAAGGAAGGGGACCAACTGCCGCCCCAGCCGTAGATGATAAAAGGTTGCTTTGGCAGTGGCTGCCACCTGGGCCTCCATCATTAAGGTGGGGTCCAGGAGCACTCCCAAACTCCTAACCTCCGAAGCTGGCACCAAAGGTGCCCCATCGAAGGCCGGGAGCGGGAGCCCCAATACCATACCACCCCGACCCAGGCACAGGACCTCCATCTTCGCCGGGTTTAGCTTCAGCCGCCTCAGCTTGAGCCACCCAGCCACGGCCTGTAAGGCCCGGTGAAGATCTTCTGGGTCGGAGTCCGACTGGCCACCCAACATCAGATAGAGCTGGGTGTCATCGGCATATTGATGACACCGAAGCCCATACATCCGGACAATCTGGGCGAGGGGGCGCATGTATATGTTAAATAGCATCGGGGAGAGTACTGCCCCCTGGGGCACTCCACATTCAAGCAGGTGCCTCCGGGACTGCTGCTCCGCTAGCCCAACCCTCTGTCCCCGACCTTGGAGAAAAGAGACAAGCCATTGAAAGGCGAGCCCCTGAATCCCCATGTCGGCAAGGCGGTGGGCCAGCAGCTGGTAGTCAACCGTATCAAATGCGGTCAACAGATCTAACAACAGCGCCGCCACACCGCCTCGATCCAGATGTCTACAGAGGTCGTCAGTAAGGGCAACCAGCACTGTCTCCATCCCATGCCCCGGGCAAAAGCCAGACTGGAATGGATCAAGGACTTAGGAGTAAGGGGTGTGATTCTGATTAGGACTGCACTGTTAGATAGGCAAAGAATCTTTTGAAAAGACTGAAGAAGCGCCACCAGCCAAAGATGAAGTAACTTCTGTATATGGCTAATTTATTTTGTGTACTATTTAAAAAGGAACCCCTGCAGATCAAATCTTTGTCTAAAGCCTACACAAGTTATTTTTTTAATGTTATAAGAAATACCACTAGCTTCATGTGGAAGTACACTAGAATCAGACTAATACATGTTATCATGTATCATGCATCTGAACTTATTCCCAACATTCTACAAATTATTCTTTAATAAGTATATATTCTTATATATACTTAACGAGTCCACTCCATTGCCTCTTTTTTTCTGTGTCTGCTCTTCAAGAGTAAGACAAATTGTTTCTGGTTGTGATAAATCTTGGCATGGGACCTGACATGATTTTAAATGTGATGCACTCCTGCAAACAGCAGAAAGTCAAAATGGAAAGAATGTTTATAGACACTTAACATTTCAAACATTTAAAAAATTAACATTTAAAAGTGTTTCTTTGGAAGCAAACAGCAGTGGACATCCACATGAATGATTACAATTGTCACTTAACATTTTAGAAAAAGAGGTAGCCTGAGTAACTTCTGTGGTTTAGTGTCTGAAGAAAATGGCTGTTAGAATTTGTATTTACTTACACAGAACAGTTCTAAAGACCGCTGAGCATAGTTGAGATACGCCAGAAAAAAGAATGGTTAGAATCTTGAAAAATATTTTGCTTCCCCATAGACAGAACATGCAAAGCATTTTTTATTTTTTACCCAATAGACAGCTATATACCCGTGGTGTCTCCCAGAAGCAGATCTGTCCAACAATGCTCCTGAAACTGAATCCAGGAAAGACAGAGATGTCGATAGGGAAGGCTGACTGTACAAGGTTAACATCAATTCAAACGGATCGTGTGATGGCCTCCTTCTCTGATTCAGTATGTCACAGGAAGCAATGTCGCTTTTAAAAGAGTAAGTTGGAGAAGTGGCTAGGAGTCCTTTCTGTTATCTATACAGAGTTCACCACCTGGCCCCCTATCTTGATTGTGCTGACCTTGCCATGCTGATCCATGCCACTGTAACCTCATTATTAGATGATTGTAATGCATTATACATGAAAACTGTTTGGAAATTTCAGCTGGTACAGAATGCTGCTGTTAGACTACTGACTAGTTTATGTCTGTATGATTATATAACACTGGTGCTTTGACTGCTTCATTGATTTCCTATTTGTTTCCAGGCATAATTCAAGGTGATGCTTGTTACCTTTAAAACCCTTCACATCCTGTGACCTGCATACCTAATGGAACATATCTTATAAGATTCTGTGTGTCAACTAATGACATTAGTTGCCTCCCTTCTGAGAGTCCCCTCTATTCAAGAGGTCTGTTTGTCTACAGCCCATAGTGCTGTTTTTCAGTGGCAGTGCTCACACTTTTGAACAGCCTGTCATGTATATTATGGAAAGCTCCTACAGTCCCTTCCTTCCATAAACAGCACAAAGCAGAATTATTTCTATGCACCTTTAATAGATATAATGAATTAATGTCTTTGGCAGCTAGTAATGATAGTGCTGCAGTTTAAACTTAATGTATTTTATGTGTTTAACTATCTTTTTAAATTGTGTATATTTGTATTTTGCAACCTCCTGCCAACCTAGCAGTTCGAAAGCAAGAAATTGCAAGTAGATAAATAGGTACCACTTCAGTGGGAAGGTAACAGCGTTCCGCGCGCCTTGGTGTTTAGTCATGCCGGCCACATGACCACGGAAATGTCTTCGGACAGCGCTGGCTCTTCGGCTTTGAAACGGAGATGAGCACTGCAACCCTAGAGTCGGATTCGACTGGCTTTCAAGCAAGGGAACCTTTACCTTTTACCTATATTTTGCAAACTGCTTTGGGCATTGTGAAAAGGTGAGACATAAATATTTTTTTGCTTTCCATAAACATGCAACTGCATGAAATGTATGGAAAAGTATCCAAAAGATGAATAATCACAATCAAACTAGCATAGGAGAAACAGATCTATACAGATCAGCATGTTTTGAAAATGTCAAATGACTGCTTCATCATATGCCCATATGGGCACTCAGCCCACTCTTATTGTACATCTCAATTGATTAAACAGCTTTACAGAAGCATAGTCGATATAATATTTTTATTTATTTATTATGCATCTTACATGATTTTCCTCTCCATTTTCATTATGAACTTGGCACATGAAGCAGTCACTCAACTTGAATACCATGTCTCAAATTTTGCAGGCATGGGTTTAGCACTATATTGTCTATCTGTCAGTATGGTCAAAGCAAACAGTGCAAAGTAAGTTGTAGAGACAAACTGAAGTTTAAGATTACAGAAAGGCAAGTTATCAAGCAGAAACAGAAAAGGATTTGTTAGATCATCAAGATCAACTGTGGAGGCTTTATAGGACAAGATCGTGGAAAGTAATGCTGATGGCTGCCAAAGTCAACTGAGCGTTTGCTGTGATGTTCTCCATTACTGTGGGAGGGGGATCACTGTTTTAAACAAATGGACACCAAGGTCTGAGAAGATCAACCCCTGTTAAATCTGCCACTCTGTGTCGGCACAACTGACCTCAAAGTAGGGGGTTGTATTCTGTTTTTTAAAGTATAAATAAATGGTGGTCTACATGCAATCTTGACAAATATTCTTTGGCTCTGGGAATCACACCCAAATTTTAGGAGCCAGACTCATTTTTCAGTGTTTCATATTTTAATGATGAATTTTTCTAACAATTGCTAACACAAAGAAGAATGTGCCATCAAACTGCAACCGACTCGTGGCAACCCCTTCCACAGGGTGTTCCAGGCATGAGATGGTTTACTATTTATTTCCTTCAATTGCCCTCCTCCATGTAGCAACTCCAGTCTTCTTATCCAAGGACTGACTGTGGCTAGCCCTGCTTAGCTCCCAAACCCTGACTGGCTTGGGCCAAACCAGGCTAATCAGGCTGCTTGCTACCACAAAATTTAATCTTAATATCTTCATCGTTTCTTGTAATTGTATTAAAGTTATGATGAAACTGTTGTAGCATATAAATAACTATATGGGCAACTGAGGTTGTCATCACCACACCAAGAGCTAACCCTGACTTATGTTGTCCCGTTTCCTCATAATTCCATTATTGCTTTTAAAAGCTCCATTTAATTGAATATTGTAGTCAATATAGAAAGCAACAGATTCAGAAATGAATAAACTAGCACCACTGAAAGTAAAATTAAATTTGCATAAAAACAAGCAATAACAAGAACTTCATAAATATTTATTTTTATGTCATACAACAAAATATTCTGATGCAAAATGATAAATAAGCTTTTGGTTGGATTGAGCCTTTTTGGTGGTCAATGGAGACCTCTTCCTTCCTTGTTCACTAGTGAAAAACTGTCTGGACCCAACCTTTTGTTCTTCCAATGAGAATTGCCAAGAGATGCTACAATAAAGTCACTGCTGAAAATATTAGGTGCCACAATTAAATTTCTAGAAGCCATGGTGGCCTGGGACACAGATGGAACCTACACTTGAGAATTAAGTTCCTTCCTTAAACTCTGATTGTGGCTACTGTGGGAGACACTGTATGCAGAATGCAAAAATACAACAATATTGTAAAGATATAAACACATAACCCATTTCACTAGCAAGCTGGTCGGTGTTCAGCATAGAAATTTGAATACATATATTTCAGGAAATTCCAGTTTGCCCAGAGCTATTCTCAACTTTCACTCCATCAAAAAACAAGTATTAATTTTAAAGTCAGATATATACTTCTGAGGTGGGCTGAATTTGATGTCCCTTTGATTTGAATGGGATTAACTTCCAACCAACTATTACTGCCCAAGTGTACCTCTTCATTTCAAATAATCAGTTGCCTATATAATTTTACAAAGCACAGACCAAGACTATGAAAAACTTAAATCCCTGTAAACAGAACAGTGATTCTGACATTCCTTTTCAGAAACATGTGAACAAAGGTGTCTTTTATTTTTTAAAAAAAAATCACATATTTTTGAGCAGATTTTCAAGCGATTGGAGACATAAATTTGAGAATGCTCTGACACTCAGGTATAAAGTGAATAGAATTTTTTTTCTTTGCCTGTTGTCTCTTACTACAATTTTTGCATAGATTCCGAGTCATGTTTGTAGTTTATAAATCTATTTGGGTTTGAATAGGGTTCTTTTGTATTAGCCCAGTTCATGGAATCTGAATAATAGACATGAAACAAGCGGCTCAGTTGGTCCTGCTGCATTCTGTATGTATTGTCAAGTTTCACACTGCTAATTTCCTAACAAGCTCAGTTTGTTTTCAAATGCCCTCAGGCTAGCTTTCTAAGTCCAAACATAAGCCATGCAAGTAAAAAAAAACCCACTATGCACCAGGAAATTTTAAATACACACTACAATCCCCACCCCAGGACAATCCCAACAGATTTAATGATCTTTGCTTCTAAATTATAACAAAACGAGATCCAGCTACTTGTGTGCATATTTTAAAATTCTCTGCCAGTTGTGTAATACATTTGTAATCAGGCTGTATAAAGTTTGCAAGAAAACACCTGACCAATTAATTATGAGTGCCTTCTTAGATCTCCTCTGTGAATTCTCATGGTGCACGCTTATCTTGCACATTGTGAGCATAAATACATTTCAATTAGTTTGCTTTGAAAAAAGAGGCCACCCATTATACTCCAAGAATTCCAACAGTTTTTCACCACATGTAGAACTGCCACATTTATGAGTAAAATGGCCCTACTGGCAGCTGACAAGCACTGCTTTGGAAGTTAGAAATAAAACATATAGACAGTTTACAATGATTTAATAAACACACCTCAGAAAGTTACAAATAGAACAGGTTACTTTCCAAATTTAGTATTTCTCCCACCAACCCCACCACCACCCCCTCCCCCAAACCCTGAACCTATAAAAGAATTAGCAAATGTTTCCATTAATTCAAATTACAACTAAGGGTGTGAAAGCATCCAGTGAAGATTAGGCTTTGGTATCACCTAAAGAATTCTTACAGGAAGTTCTAATGGTTTACATATGGAGCCTCCCCCACAAGCAAGATTTTCCCATTCATCACAATTCAACAGTAGATGAATTTGCTTCTATATAGGCAAATCTGTTGCCTCTACTCAGATGAATGGGACAACAATATAAAAGATCCAAGTATTCATCCATGCACATACAGATCCCTGGAATCACATCAGTGACCTGAAACTTACTTCCATATCCATGTTCAATAATTATAATGATCTTATAATATGTATATTGAAAGAAATTCCCGAGTAGGGACATTTGGGGTGAGAGTTTATTTACCTATGGAAAACCTATCAAACATTTACCTATAGGAGACACAGGGAATTTCTTGCATGGGTTCCACTGAAATGAATGGGTCTCATACAATAACACAGCTTCTATTTAAAAATGCACTTTTGTACAACTACCATTCATTTCAATGGAAAAATACTGAAAGGGCACCTTATGGATTTCTTCCCAGTGGAGCAGCCCTTATTACCTACAGCAGAAAGAATAAGCCAATCATCTTTTTAAAAGCATGGTTTTAATAGTAAAGTTCTATGTCATTAATCAAATTTTATTATGAACTACAGTGTGAAATTTTTGTCTCAATTATTGTAGGAACTTTGTGATCTCTGAAACTTCAAACAGTATGCTAAACAAATCAGACTACCTTTCTATAGCTATCACCAACCTTACTTTTTTTTTAAAAAGAAAGGGTATATTATTTAATACTTCTACATATCCTTAGCTCTTCAGGTAAGTCCCACTGAAATGAATTAGTTGCACTTCTCAGGAACATGGTGAGGATCACACTAGAAGTGTGTATACTGCTGAAATATGTACATATTAAATATCTTTGCTGCCAGCATTATTTTAAATGCATATTACAAAGACTACACCTTGAAATTATATTTGCTTGAGCACATAATATTCACAATAGTGAAATCTAGTTTGATTTTTTTTAAGTTTAACTTAAGCTTTATATCTTGTTTTTAAACATGTCTTTAAAGCTACATTAAGAAATAAGAGAGCACTGCAGTGAGAATGAGATTATTAAATACCTAGTTAAAAAGGCATATCACTTTGTTGATTGAAGACATGTTTTTAACATCAGTTGCAAAACAAAAGGAGAGATTTTAAAAGGGGCTTCCTCCATTTATATTCAAAAGACTGAAAAGAAAAGAGGTACAAAACCATAGTCAGACCCTAAATAACTTTTTATTATAAGTTGCTGTGGTAATTTAATTCAAACAAAAAGGACCTATTCCCACAGACCAAAGAACCCAATTGAAAAATTAATTATCACTATAAGAGCCATAATCACCTTTCAAAAAGTATCCCACTGTAGAACATATAGAAGGAGCAGAATGTACATCAGCACTAAAACTGACTTCTAGACTTGGAAAGTTCTTGTTTTCAACATAGTACTTATATATGAACAGTGCTGATACTACTGTGTAATTTGTCTAGAGAAACATGACTCCTGTATTTATTTATTTCCAAAACTGCATACAACTGTTTCTTAAAGCCAGAAGTACTTTTCTTGTAAAAATCCTATCAGCCTTGTATTACAAGTCTCATTTGTACACTTAAAACAAAGTTTTCACCTCCCAGGTTTAGCTTTAAAGCTTAACAAAACAAAACAAAAATGGGGACCAAAAAGACATTTATGTCATTGATGGATCTATTAGTCCTTATTCACTGTCAGTGTTCAAATTGTAATAATGATTCAAAAGTTCTCTTTTTTTAAAGGCCTCCATTAAACTAATCACTGAATACTGCAAGGCAGGCTGTGACAGTAATTTCTAATCACTTTTTAAAATTATACATTTTTAAAGCATTCTAATTTCTATCACTACATCATTAAGAACACATTCAGCAAAACATCCATCTCCACCATACAGTCTGGATATAAAACACATAAGGTTGTAGTATCTGTATTATTCAACATTAATTTCACAGTGCTGAAGCTTTATTTCTTCCAGAACACACAGTCCTGGATGCAAAACTGCTTAAAGGTACATACAAATAACTGTTTCTTTCCCAAAAGGTAGGAAAACTTCCCTCACATGTCCAGGATCCTCCTATAGCACTCCTGTGTGAAATATTATTAAAATGCACAAACCCCTGAGGTTCAAAATAAGTGAAATCCTTTGGCTAGTGCCTGATGAGTGCATGGTAATGTAAGCAAATACCCTGCTCTGAAGGAAGCTCACCTTTTGAGCTGCTTTTGAGGGACTCTTGTTTTTGCTCCCTTTGGGTCTTCCCCTTGGTCTTTTAGGAGATGGCTCTCCAGCGGGTTCCTACAGACAGACAGAGGGGAAAAAACACAACATGCTATTGTGGCAAAGATCCTAAGAACATGCTACAGCACTTAACATCCACAAAACCCATCTATGTCAATGAGTGACCCATATTTAACACTGAAAGAAAATAAAGATAATTCAAAATAACCGAGGGTGCCCATTAACTAAAATGGCCCTTCATTACACCCTAGGCCAAATTTTTACATCCTGACACTGGGGAAGCATCCTTCCAAGAAAATTGAACAAAGATGATTTTTTTTTTGGTAATTCTGTTTATTCAGGACTTAGTTGAAATGCATCCATGTACTTTGCATTTGTAATCATATAAGAGAGTAAACAAAAATACTTTGATAAAGTAAAAAGTGAGTATCCCCCATGTTACAAAGGGAATTTGCCATGGCCTGTTGTTTTCATTTTACTTCCATTTTGTCTAACCTAATGGAATTTTATATATCTTGCGTGGGTGGGGAGGGTGTAGTCTATAGCATATCCTGGCAAGAGGAAAACAATGTAAAAGGTGTCTGGGATTCAAACTCCTTCAACTGTACAAGGGCAGCAATTGTTTTAGCTACCCTACCATGCCTTCTCTGTTTGATAGTAAATAAAAGAGTCATTTAAATGGATATGAGTAAGTTTTCAGATTTCAAGTATTTATTCAGTGAATCATATGCACTAAAGGGGGGGGGGGATTCCACATCCAGTTCCAAAACTGAACATTTCATTTGAATTACAGGATGTGGAAGGACTAATTAAATGCTGTTTGTTAACTTAAACGAGTTTTAAAATTCTCGAGATTGGTAAACTCTTTTGGGGTGGACAGGAAACTTAATTTACACAATAACTTTACAACAGCAACAATATTGTATACTGATGGGGGGGACACGGTTTCTACGCAGTCCCTTGAAACTGTAAACACTCCATTGTCGAATCAAACAGGGCAAAACCCCCCACCGCGTTTCTTTTTTGCAAAAACAAGCTGGTACAGGCGGAGCTGGGAAAGATTATTTGAAGAAAGAAGTGCTGTGATCGCGATAGCTCAACAAAGGTACGCAGCAGAGAGGCGGGAGACTTCAAAACTCTAGTTTCCCAAAGGTATTTGATTGCACTTCGGCTGCGAAAGGGGTGGGGGTGGGGGTGGGGGGTGAGAACTCAGTTGGTGCTCACCCTCCCCTCGACCTAAGCATAAGGCGACCCTTTCAGAGGTGTTTTGCATTTCGGGATCCAGATCGCTTTGCTGATCATCTGATTTGCTCTGAAGGAAGTGGTTTGACGCTAATGAATGAAGCAAACTTTTTTTCTAAGCCCGCGGAAGTCTGTTTTAAATGCATTTAGTAGGCAATCTCCACTACCGATCGCTACTTCCGAGGAAATGGAAATCACTGTCGAAAAAATGCAAAAAGCCCTCCAACCAGTCTACAGCTTACCTAAGCAGGCTCTGCCGTGCTGCAATTGCAAACTTAATTGGTTGCATCCGCAGACAAGAAAAAATCGCTCTGGGGGAGGAGAGAAAACCCCTGGTACCCCCGCTGGCCTATTTACTTTGAAAAAGTACAAAGCACTTCTGGATCTCATATTACCATGTGAAGCGAAAGAGCCAGGATTCCATCGGACCTAATGGCCAGCAAGGAAACACCAGGAAGTACCCTGGGTTTCAGGGAAATGCGAGGGGGAGGGGGCCGGGGAAGGGACTGACCTCGCTCGCAGCCCCCAAACGCAGAGTCCCAAGAATCGTCCTCCCTCCAAAGACTAGAGCGAGTTTCCAGAGACAGGGGCTAGCTAGCCAGTTATATAAGATGCACTGCAGGCGTGCAGCCCACAATGGAGAGCCCCTGGTACGCGCAAATGGGGCTGAATTGGGTTTTGGGGGGGGGGGGAAACCGAAACGGGGG
>NW_015169809.1:378387-408947 GCF_001447785.1 Gekko japonicus | reverse complement strand
CACCACACCAGCCCCAGCCACCACACGCATCTACACGTCTGCACACGCTGCCAGTGCCCGGCTCCGCGGTGCGTTTGCAAGACAAAAAGAGCGAGCGAGCGAAATGCGTGCACGTGCACGCCCGACCGCCGCGGGTCTGCTCTGCGCTTTTCGCGGGGTTACTGACTTGTGGCTGCTTCCTGGGTCTCCCTCGCCCCCTCTTCGGCGGGGTCGCAGGTTGCTCCTGGGCAGCGGTGGAAGAAGTCGAAGGCTGGCCGGCTCCTTCCCCTCGGGTGCTCATCGTGAGGGCTCGCTGGGACTTCAGCCTTTGCACGGTCGCGCTCCCTCTCTCTCGCTGACTCTCTCCCACTTCCCCCCTCTGCCAGGCACCTTGGAGGGAGCGGAGGCGGTGGGGAGTTGTTCCGAAAGGCGGTCTCGTTCCCTTGTTGCCCCCAGCTAGCCCGCCAGCAGCAACACAACCAGCAGCAGCACCACACCGGACGTCCTGGTGCTGCCAAAAGGAGAAGAGAAAGGGAGGCGGTGGTGGCGGCGGCGGCGGCGGCGGCGAGGGTACTGGTGGGTGGTGGTGCTGGTGGGGATGATGATGGTCCTGGTGGCCGCCGCTGTAGAGGAGGAGGCGGGGTGGGAGTTCCTCTTTTTACAGTTTAGCACCAGGAAGGAAGATAGACCAATAGATCGGGGGGGGGGAGGAATAATGGGGCAAGGGGGCTCTGGAAATGCGAGGAGAGAGCAGGAGAGCTGGGTGGGCGGGAGACGGTCTTCTGTTCAGGAATGGAAAGCAAGTAGTTGGGGGGGGAGCGCTCGGCAGCCTTTCGGTGGGATCAGCAAGGCGAGTTAAAGACAAGATACATTGAGAAGAAGGAGACGAGCCCACGAGTCTCTCAGGCACGCCGAGGAGATGCGAGTCTCAGCAGCAGGAGGAGCGAGAAAGATTTGCTAAAAAAAAATTAAAGCTGAGAGACTGGAGAAACGGCTTTTCCCGCCAGCCCTGGGAGGCTGCGATACGACTTGAATTAGCTGCCCGCTGCTCGGGCTGGGAACATTAGGAGATTCCTGCCCACAGTTTCAACTGCAATAAGTTTTGAGGGGGAAACACCTTTACCCGTGGGTGGGAAGGGAAAAAAAATGGGAGGGCGTTGGGCGAAACGGGAGGGGGGAGGCCACCTCGAGGAGGAGGAGGAGGCAGGGCAGGGGGAGAACCCCGCAGCAATCGGGGGCTGGCCTTGGACCAAATAAAACTTCAGAAGCACAGCGGCGAGGGGAGCGTGCCGCCAGAAACACTGACGGCAGGTCACGTGGCCGCGTGTTGTTTGTGCCCGGCGCCGGTGCAGCAGCTAGAACTGGTACCTGTCAAAGCTGTGGTAAATCCCCCCTCCAATGTGGGAATATTCCCAAACGCAAGAAAGCCGTTTTTGTTGAGCTAATACAGCAGTCAAATGGCACTTTACAGACTAACAAAATGTATTCCTGAGTGAGAGTTCACTTCCTCAGATGCATGAAGTATACATCTATAAACGTGATTAATTTCATGCGTCTGAAGAAGTGAGCTCTGACTCAAGAAAGTTTATGCTGGAATACATTTTGTTAGTCTCTAAAGTGCCACTGGACTCCTGTTTCTAATCCAGCAATCTGAGAAGTCAACAATCTGAAAAGTCTCCTCCTTTAATTCAGGATTTCAAAAAATGGATGTGTGTAGTTTTATCTGACTGGCAATCTAAATCCTTTTTTAGGCAATAACTTTTTTCAGCAGGCATTCAAAGAACCAGCTGGTTAACTCAAATTGATATGCAAAATTTAGCCTCTCCATCACTTCTGGGACTAGTTTCCCCATTGGGATGGCCTGGTTACAATGCGGCAAAAACAGAAGTCACAAGGAGCAGAATCACTCTAAGATTCTAGACCTAGCAAAAATATATCTCATCTGTTCCTTCTCTTGCCCTGAATAGTGCATGGTTCCTAATCTTGATGGTTTCCATCCAGTTATTCTGTACCCTTTTTGTAACTTCTCTTGCCCATTAGAATCTCCCACATTGACATGAAAGTTAGGCAGAATATTCTTTCTCTCAAAACTAGCACCCCATCACATTTGGCACTATGTTCATATAATTTAGTAACTATCATCTGAGCTCTGTAGTACAGTCCGGACTCTGACAAAAAAAAGAAGAAGAAGAGGGAGGTTTATTTACTTATTATGTTTCCTACTGTTCCTTTGGGAAGTTCAGTACAATTTCCTAGATGGTTTCCCATCCAACCGCTGATTATATTTAGCCTGCTTAACTATTAACAGTATAACAGCTTCATGTTTCCTAATAGTCTCTGAAGATTTGTTTTATTTTTCCACACAGATTTACTGATGTAGAATTCCGTATGCTTCATTAGTAACAATTTTATCAATAGTTTGGAACCACATAAAGAAAAACACTGAGAAAATAGGAATCTTTATTGACAAGACATCAGTGAATTTACATAGGAGATGTGAACCTGTGATGTGTGGGTCAAATAAAATAATCAACAACTACTATATAACAGTGATTCTGTTTCTGTTAATATCCAGAAGAACATACTCCGGTGATGCCCCCCTTTACACCAAACACATACAAAAAGTTTATTGTCACATAAACTAATAAGTCACTTTTGTAGGTGTCAGTTACGGAAGGATTGTGTTCCCATTAGGAAAAGAAAGCTGGCATAACCTCTCCCACCCCTCCTTCTTCTGTGGCATCAGAGTGACACAGTTGACATAGGATGAACAGACAAGACTTTTGTGTCTGAAATGTTCTCAGGAAGTGATACCTGTTTTGAATCAATACTTTCCCCCTCGTCCCATGTCAGATAATGGACATATTCTGGGTCATATACTCTTTACAACAAGGAGATGACACAAATCAGAACTATTTACTGCCTCTCTATGCTGTCACTTTATGGTGGTGTGGTTTTTTTTTAATTAGAAAAGGGTCACTTAAATCCAGTAAGCTTTTGCATGGAATTATATCTTTTTGGGAGACAGTATGGGGAGAGTAAATGCAATGACTACATTACGAAAGACTGAGTACGCTTGTTAGCAGTGGAAATCTTGACATAACTCTGTGTTTTTCAAAATAAACAGTATTGTAATTTTTCCACTACAAGTGTTAGCCTTCTTTGGGTCTAAAACAGCCCATTATTCAGTATTGTCAGGGTCCTTAGTCAGGTTACTCAACACAGGACTTCATAAGAAGATAACTGTTTATTGGTAAATCCAGTACTAGAGACACGTGTACAGCTTGTGTCAGGAATGGCCGCCAATACTAGGGCCTCTGACTTACACTAGAATCAAACATCCCCCCTGTAAGTATGAGCCAATGGATACATCTCGTGCATGCAGGCCGTTGACTTTCCCAGCCGAGAAAACTGCAGCTGGAACATCTACAAGGTCAAGCTTAAGATAGCAAACAGTTGGTGAGCCAGGGAGAGCTGAGACAGAAAACAGGGGGCACCCCTCCACATTCCAGACCTATGACAGGGCTACCTGACAAGTATCTGATCTCTTTTCCCTGATTAGGCTGTGCATTGAATCTGCATATCTAATTTGTTGTAGCTACCCTTTTGGTTTGCAGTTTTGGATTATGCATTATGAACAGAGCAATTTGATTTCTTAGCAGTCTGTGCGAGACACCAGAAGCCCCACCCCTTTTTCCCTGTCATCTCTCAGGTAACTGTTGTTAATATTAGTGTCCTATACTTCCCCACATAACCAACTATGAGAAAACTCTCAGGTATGGTGAAGTGTAACAAAGATAGTGTCAGAGTGCCTGCTATAACAAAGTGAATAACAACATTACTGACAACATTATCTAAAATAAATGAGCAGAAATAGTAAAACTATTCCAATAAGAGTTTGATCACTTGATAAAGGCTGGTATATTGCAGTCTATAGTACCTCCCAGTATATCAGCCAGTATTAATATTTAGAGAATGCTCCATGCATAATACTAATGGGTGGGGGAAATATAGCAACTTCTAACAAACTTCAAGCTTATCATTTTATAGTTAGACATTTTGATGTTGAAAACGGGGTATTCTGCAAACAGGGATCTAAATGATAAACACACACAGTCTATAGTGGCCAAGTGTAAAAGATGTATCCCCATACATGGTCATAATACGAGGCAGTTGTAAAAGAACGTGTATTAAACCACATATTATCAAAGGATAATGGGTTCCCTTAGCATAACACAAACTCAGCTGTAGAGTGGGAGGTAGATATATGTTGACTGATAAATCTAAGAGCAGAACTGACCATTTGGCCAAATTGATGAATTGCTTCTAATATGCCCATATAGTACCTTAACCTCTAGACAGTTGGTCCACAGCGGACTTAGAGAGAAACTTTCAGCCTGCAACCCAAATTTCTGAACAGTTTGGAAAGGAAACTCCCATGCTGCAGGAAACTCTATAAAGCTGTTAATCTGGGCTGAAGTTCTGTGTCAAGACTGTGTTGTCTGAGAGGAGCTCACATTTACATTGTGAGAATCCTGAGGTTGAGGGAAGGCCAATATTTACCTCAAGAATACAAACTTGGTTGCTACCTGCTCTTTACTCACCTAAATTATCAACTGTGTTACACCTAAATATTTTCTGTACTCTTCTCTGAACCATTTTTTCTCTTATCCCTGGGAGTAAATAAAAATTACTGTTCTTTTTCTGTATCTTTCAAGGGTGCTGAACTTATTTCATTCAGAAGCCACTTGGGTTAAGTCTGTAAGGTCAAGGTTGGAGTAGAGACCACACTGGTTAAGCTTTACCTCACTCTACCTCTGTTTCAAAGGCCCCAACTTTCACACCCACTCATGTTTTAATCAGAATGCGGTGTTTATGCTGACCAAACTCCGCCAATTCTGAACAGGAGAGATTATGGAAATGGAGGAAGATATGGAAATCTTTTCAGGACAGTGCTGTTTCACTGAAGAGCCAAGATGAGATCCTACAGTCCCATGAAACAGACATGCTAAGTCTTAGGAGCTACCACTTCATTGAAAGATGGTATACAAAGATATACAGATTCATTGAATGTTGTAGGGTTAATGACCCTCATGGTGACCGTCACTGCATGCCCACTGTCTTTGATTTAGAAAGCCTTTGTCACACAGCTGCAGTGGCTGAAGGGTGTTTGTAAACACAAGGTGGGGCTGGTGATAAAAGAGTATCATAACAGCAATATGTACTGTATTGTAGCACAGATATAAACAACACAGTACTTACCACATATATTTCAGAAATTTAAGTTTGAAGCTGGTAGTTATTTATACAAATTACCTAAAATTTTGATTGCTGGTAGCTTCCATGGGTATTAGAATTAACATCATTAACCTGCTCTGTGCCTATACCTGAAAAATTTAGAAACTACTCTGTCCCATGAACAATTAAATTTTTCACTAATGCTTATTTTGGGATTGGTTGAAATAATTTTGTTGGAGGGGGGGTTGCCCATCTACTGCTGAAGTGCCTTCCTACTTTTTTCCTGAAATTTTGATAAATATCTCTTCTATTCAAACAATATAGTAAACTGCCTTGGACCTAGAACATTCTGCTGTGGAATACTACTGTATTTTTTTCTAATCTAATGCCTGTGCATTTATTGCTATCCTCTCTATATACTGTAGGTTGAATCCTACAGCTCCTTTCTGCTGTCTTCCTCCAGTGGTAAAAAATAGTTTCTCCATCATTGAAAGTCTTTCTCCTTCACAAGTTTTTGTCACTCAAAAATTTTTTTTTTCCAATTGCATTGTTGCCATAATTTGTTCATTCTTAATGCTAATCATTCTATTTTCTTCTAGGTGCCTGTAAATTAGATTTTTTATTATTTGTTCTAATATTTTACCATATACAGGTTTTATTTATATAATTCCCTGGCTAATTCCGTTTTATATATCAGCTATATATTTTGTTAGCCTTCTCACAAAACCAGGTTTCCAATAATTAGGCATGCATAACAGCTAATGATTCTAAGGTTTGGTTTATTCCTTTAGGATTCTTAATTTCACAATATTCTACTGACTATCTATATTTATCTATCATCTATATATAGGTTCTCAATTATATGTCTTCCTAATTTTCTATTTCTCCCCCCCCCCCCCCCCCCCCATCTCATTGTAGCTTTCTTCTTTTTAGAATTGACAAGACACTTCATACGGTTTTGTATTGGAATAAGGATACTGATGATATTTCAGGGGTCACAAATATACTAGGATTCCACGCACTAAGCTAATCTTTCTAGCATCAACTTGGTATTTTGAAGGTGGGCTTTTTATTACACAGAAAATAACACCGCCATACTAGCCCAAGAATAACAACAGTGCTAAGCACCTCAGTCTTTGTGGGCAAAACTACTTTTGTTCTTCCAGGCAATCTGAAGATTGATTTTGTTGTAAGTGAGGTGTGGCCTAAGTTTCAGAAAAAAGTGCTGGTATGTCTGCTTTCCTGAGAACTCAGGAAAGTTAAATAACAGTGTTTTAAATACATGTTCTGAAACAATTCTCCAGGGAGTCTGTGCAATTTAAGTGAGCAATATGAGCTTTGGATTCTGGGCGAAGACTTAGATTGTTTCTGGATTTGATGCTATGTTATGTTCAAAATGAAAAGATGCATCATGAAGAAGAACAGATGCTTCAGTGAGGCCATCCTTACACTGCTTTCCTGTAGCAGCTCAGTCAGTATCAGCAAACAAGTCTGAGTCTGAGATGTAGACTGGCACAATGTCAAACATTATATTTGTGGTTCACTTCATTTTCACTAATGTTAACTCAAGCAGACATTGATTTTTAATCCTCTTTCATCCCCTATTCTCAAGTATCGATGGTCCCCAACCTGTTGAACCTGGAGGCACTTTGGGAATTTTGAGAGAGGATAGGCCTTCACTCTCCCCCTATTTATTTATTTAAAAGAAGAAGATTGGATTTATACCCCGCCCTTCACTTGGAGTCTCAGAGCGGTTTACAAACTCCTTTCCCTTCCCCTCCCCACAACAGACACCCTGTGAGGTAGGTGGGGCTGAGATAACTCTGACACAAACTGCTCTTTTTCATGGACAGCTGTGCCAGAGCTTGTGACTGACCCAAGGTCACATCAGCAGGTGCAAGTGGAGGAGTGGGGAATCAAACCCGGTTCTCCCATATTAGAGTCCGCACACTTAACCACTACACCAAACTGGCTCTCAAAACACTATTCCAACCTGGATAGCTCAGGCCTGTCCAATCTTGTCAGATCTTGGAAGCTAAGTAGTATTGGCCATGGTTAGTATTTGGAGGGGATATCACCAAAGAAGTACAGGGTTACTACACAGAGGCAGGCAATGGCAAACTACCTCTGAATGTTTCTTACCTTAAAAACCCTACAGGGTTGCTACAGATCAGCTGTGACTTGATGGCAAAAAATATTTTAAAAATCAATTAAATGGGAATATAGCAGCTTTCAGTTTTTCGGTGGGGGGCAAGAAAACATGTAAATACGATCATATAAATTGACACTGCTTCCTAATATTTATTCAAATTAAATAAATTGTGGGTATCCATAATATATATATTTAATATATATGCAGAGTACATCATGCGAAATGCTGGCCGGGATGAATCACAAGCGGGAATTAAGATTGCTGGGGAAAAGATCAACAACCTCAGATATGCAGACAATACCACTAATGGCACAAAGGGAAGAGGACCTAAAGAGCCTCTTGCTCAGGGTAAAAGAGGAGAGCGCAAAAGTGGGCTTGAAGCTCAACATCAAAAAAACTAAGATCATGGCATCCGGCCCCATCACTCCTTGGCAAATAGAAGGGAAAGTCGTGGAAGTAGTGACAGACTTCATGTTCCTGGGATCCCAGATCACCGCAGACTGTGACTGCAGCCATGAAATTAAAAGACGCCTGCTCCTTGGGAGGAAAGCGATGGCGAACCTAAACAGCATGATAAAAAGAAGAGACATCACCCTGCCAACAAAAGTCAAAGCAATGGTATTCCCAGTAGTCATGTATGGCTGTGAGAGGTGGACCATAAGGAAGGCCAAGCGCCGAAGAATAGATTCTTTTGAACTATGGTGCTGGAGAAGACTCTTGAGAGTCCCTTGGACTGCAAGAAGAACAAATCAGTCAATCCCTGGAAGGCCAGATAATGAAACTGAAGCTCAAATACTTTGGCCACCAAATGAGAAGGGAGCACTCACTGGAGAAGACCCTGATGCTGGGAAAGATTGAAGGTCAAAGAAGACGGGGACGACAAAGGATGAGATGGTTAGACAGTGTCATAGATGCAACGAACATAAAATTGAGCAAACTTCAGAGGACAGCGGAAGACAGGAGGGCCTGGCGGGATATGGTCCATGGGGTCGCGAAGAGTCGGACTCGACTGTGCGACTGAACAACAACAAAATCCGTAGTTACCATCTGCAAGGTTTTGACAGGGGAATCCAGTTGGAACCAGTAATGGAATGTCCATAAGCCTGTGTACAATATTGTCTTATTTAATGTGCATGGCAGTATTGTAGATGTGCAGGCAGCTTGGATGGTGGGGTAGGTTTCCCTGACTGAGAGCAAGGGAGCTTCAGTCCTCCATTCTTCAGTCATTCAGAGGAATGGCTGTGGTTCAGTGGTAATGCATCTGCTTGGTATGCAGAAGGTCCCAGGTTCAATACTCCCAGCATCTCCAGTTAAAAGCCCAAATAGTAGTTCAAGTTCAAGTTAGCCTTTATTGGCATAAAATAACAGTACAAGTTATACAATTTTAGGAAACAGTTTTGACACCTATAAAAATCTATGACTCGATATCATGCAATTAGGAGCTGATAAGGATGTTATATCTCTAGGAACCTTTGGCACAGCTTTAAAGCCAAACAGAGAAACTTAGCCACCTTCTCAGTGGTGTCAGGACCGAGATCTTTTAAAAGTTTATGGACCCTGAGTGCATCAGAGCAATCCACCATACTGGTTAGGATAGAATGTAGATAAATATTCCTTAAGTCCACATACAGATTACAATGCAGGAGAACATGTGAAATAGATTCTACGCTTCTCTTTCTGCAGGGGTAGTATCTGGCCGAATGCGAAACCTTGTTAAATCTGCCATATAAAATGGCAGAAGGCATAGCATTACACCTGACAAGGGTAAACGCTCTAGAGCCCAAATAGTAAGTGAACTGAAAGACCTCTGCCTGAGACCCTAGACAGCCACTGCCAGTCTAAGTAGACAATATTTATTTAAACATTTATTAGCCACCTTTCTTCCTCATGTAGTTCAAGGTGGCTTACAATTATAGATAAAACAATAGTCATCTTGTAAATATTTTTATTGGTTTTGCTAAAGGATTTACAAAATACAAATAAACACAATAAGTCGTAGTTTCTGTATGTTGGGATTAAGTTAATAACTTACAGATAGTCATAATACAACTACTATACAGCACAGGTGTATTTCTGTGAGTTGGTATTCATGTGTATTTTTCTCCCCTTCTTTTTCCTCATCTCTTCCAGTGTTTCTCAGCTTTACTCTCATGGCCTGGACTTTGTGGGAAGCAGAAGGAAATTGGTACCCCACTCTGCCAATCCCATCTCAGTCACTACAAACTTTCAGTCCTCCCATCACCTTTAGCATGCCTTGATGCTAGCTGGTATAATTCTGTGGGGTAGGAGGGAAAGACAGAAAGGCATTGACAGCTTAACTCCAGAGAATCCGAGCAGTCAAGACTTTAAGCTAGACTTTGGATTTGTGTGCCTGTCCTATGCACCATTCTTTTTTCTCCAGTATATTTATTCTGCAGTTACAATCAAAACCTGCAGTTTTTGCTTAATTGGGGTGGGAAAGTCACTTGTGATGTAGAGGGTGGTGCCATCCAACATGTTTTTAAAATTTATGCAATTGCCCTATTGCAGCTGCACAGTAGTGTCCAGTAAGCACCTTCCATTTAAATCCTCCTTGTTCAGTTCCATGAATAAAACTGACTAGAGTAGCTGCTAAGCTCCCTTTTCTTATTGCCAAGCTTTAGTGGATTCTCTGTTGTGTTATCAGCCACTGTAAAAAATGGGACAGAGTCGACTCGATGTCAGTCTCCGTCCCTCATTCCCTCCCTTTCAGAGCTTGCAAACAGGCTTTTTGGAGAGCTGACAGAGAAGCACTTTTTTCCCCCTGTAATTTCCCCCCCAGCAATCTGAGACTAGTGAAAGTCTCAATTCGCTAGACTCATGCAGCTGGTAAAAAAAAAAATTAAAAATGTAAAACAACGAGGTGCCATTTTAATGTTAGGCTTCCAAAGACTTACAAAATGGTTTCCCAAAAAAACCTTTCACTAAAGCATGAAAGGGAGAAACGTTTTCAAAGCTTTAGGCTTCCCATCAGTCTCTCTCTTTCTGTTTACTTCATGTCAATTTCATTCCACTCAGACAATCCACCCTTTTGTTTGCATTCAATACTGAAATTTAATTTTTTGTACACTGATGAAGGGGGGAGAATAGTGGCTGAGTATCTGCCCAGGCGCACTTGGACCGGCAGGCAGGCGAGGGAAGGGAGAACAAAGTGAATGGAGGCAGAGAAGTCAACACAGGGAAACCACCACTGACTTGGCCAAGCACGTGAGGGGCACACACACACCCAAAAAATTATAAGATGGAAATCCTAAGCAATAGTGGAGCTTGTACACCAATGAAGGGGGAAGGATGGTGGATGGTGCAAAGTGGGAGTAATTACCTCAGTGTGGGTGGTGAAGTGGCCTCCAAGGGGTGGGAAAATGGCAGGGGGGAATCCTAGGAAATATATGTGCTTTAGAATTACCTTCAGCTTAGGAGCGAAGCAAGGGGAAAATATGTCACAAAACTACTCTCAGAAAACCCAGTGATACAGCAACTGGAAACCTAACTGAGCACTGAAGGACTGAAAATCAATGCAGAATGGGGGGGGGGGCAGATGGCAGATATGCACGGTGAAAGCAAAGGAAAACACCCATAAGAATCAAGGGAGAAAGAGGGAATAAGGGATGTAAATGGAGAGTTTCTGAATGGGGCAATGGATGTCAATGATAAAAAAGGAACTTTTCCCCACAGGTGCCACACAAGGGACCACTAGTCTGAAAGACATATCTCATGGCCACCACACAATGAAACACTATATTGCAGTTAATGTAATAGGCAGAACATACAGACGGTGTTTGTAGAAGGGGTGGCAATGGAAGCAGGAACCACCAGCAGTTGGTCACTTCAGAATTTCAGACCATTAGGACAATTTTGGTTTTCGTTTGACTTTAAATTTTTAATGCACTATTTTGCTTCACTCATAATAACAAATACGTTTTTGATAAATACTTTGCTTTTGAAAATACTTACCAGCTAACATCATAAAGACGAAATGGAAGAAATCATGGTTTTATTTAGCGGGAACTACCTAAAAACGTTAGAGAAATATTACAATAATGAGTCTCGCTTAAACAACTATGGTGAAATATCAGGTATGACTTCTGGGGAGATTCAAGAAAGGTTTCTATTATAATTGTAGAAAATAGCTACGGTACTGCTTAACAATGTTTATTAAGCACACTGCTCCAGGATAAGAGGAAGGTTATTTAGTAACAAGGTTTGTGATCTTGTTCAACTACATGTAAAATAAAAAAGTCTCACTGAAATTAAAGTAGCTATGAGTGAACACTAATTTGGTGCATGTTTTGATGGTGCCCAGTAACTGTGCCAGTCAGTCAGTTTCAGTTTATTCGGTATATCACCAGCCCAATTACAAACAATACAAAAGGGTACCAATAATATATATATAAAATATTTAAATATAAAACTGCATTTGATCTGCATATGTTAATTACAAAATTACTAAAACTCTAAATATCTACAATAGTCTATCAACTGTTGGGATCAAATAATAGCTTCCTACTTATCTCCTTGTCCAAGTATCCGTGGTACCTCCTTATAATGGGATGAATAATTTTTACTCTGATGGTTTCATAAAATGTACAGTGGAGTAAAATATGATCAATTGTTTCGACTTTCCCTGAACAACAGGGCATAGTCGCTCAGACAAAGGTACCTTTTTATACCGGCCTTCTAACACCGCGGAAGGATAGATGTTACATCGTGCCAGGGAGTATGCCCTGCGGTGAGAGGGAATCTCTAATAGAGATAAATACACTGCGGGAGCAACTATATATTTTGTTTCCTTTGGGGCAGTAACTGTGCAGTTTTCACAGAACCTGAGAGTTAAGGTTAATCTTACTGTGTCTTTTCCCATTGAGTCCTCCTTTAATACTCAGAGAAATTTCTCTCCCTTTCCCAAAATACTAGAATTCGAGGGCATCCAATGAAGCTGATGGCAGTACATTCAGAATGGACAAAAGGAAATACTACTTTACACAGAGTGATTAAAATGTGTAATTTGCTGCCAGAGGATGTAGTGATGGCCACAGGAATAAACAGCTTTAAAGGGGGATTAGATAGATTCACAGAGGATAAGACTATCAGTGGCTACTAGCCATGATGACTGAGGGGGACCTGCCAGATTCAGAGGCACTAATCCTCTGAATCCCAGAGGCAGGAGGCAGCATCAGGGGAAGGTCTCAGCCTCTATGCCCTGTTGTTGGCCCTCCAGAGGAACTGGTTGGTCACTGTGTGAGACAGGATGCTGGACTAGATGGACCACTGATCTGATCCAGCAGAGCTCTTCTCATGTTCTTATGGTAACCCGTAAAGATATGATACTTTGTTTCCTTGGTGGCCACAAGGATCATCTTGCAATAGTACAAGTCTCCCCTCATATTTCCTCTCAGTGAACTTCTAGTTTAGTAATATGATGGATTTTCGTGCCAAGGAGAAGAAAATCACATATAGTCAATGGGCCACCTCTGACGCTTCCACATTTAGACAGAAAGATCTCTCTATTTTTTAAACAATGACTCCATATGTTACTTAATGGCTGAGTTCAGACTGGCGGTTTGAAGCAGGATGGAGTGTGGCAAAAAAGACCCAGAACAAACGGTTCTGGGTTTTCCCATTCACACTGCAGCGACTGATGGCGTTCACAGTTTGTTGGTGCGGGATGGACGCAGGATAATCACGCTTTCCAGGGTTTGCTAACACTCTCACCAGGTATCTTTTAAACTCGGGAGCGAAGCGTTACAAGACAGGTTGAGTACAGGTGGGGAATGCCTGACAGATGTGCCTGTGTGAACGGCCCATTTAGTCCAGTTGTGGAACATTTCTGAAATGCGCATATATCAGGGCAAACTGCTGGCAATAAGTATTCTCAATATACAGTAGGCTTGGTGTCATTTCCTTGGACTTTATCTTGAGCAAAACATTGATATGTGACCTCTGACTGATAATGATCAATAAAATTTCTTCCGTAATTTTAAATGAACAATTTAAACCATTTTAAATTAGTATGATAATTTGTTTCAGCATTAGTTTCAACCTTGGTATAGTAGCGGCATTGGTAGCCTGTGACTTCAGCACTTCTTGTGCATGACCAATGAAAATCTGTTAACAGTAAGTGAACATTCAGCAACATTCTGAGGCAGTATTCAGTCTTGAAGCTTTTGTCTAAGAACCCCATGCTCCAGTCTAAGATATATATATATATTTCTTGCTGCTATATCATCATTTAAATTCCCTGGAAAGCCATATGCACTGTGGAGAGGGTCTCTGTGAGGCTAAAGGACTCACCCATAGGATTTCTCACTCACACAGAGTTTCATTTTATCAAGGCAGCAACCTGGGGCAAAGCAGATGAGCAATGAGCATAGTTGCTTTACATGGGTCACAGCCTAGCTTAAACAAGACGCTGTGCAAGTCCCACAGGCGAGTCCTTTTGCTTTTCAGTTTGGCTTCACTATCCTCCATGGAAGTGGAGGGAAACATAGTATAATGAACCTATTTCTCCTCCACTTACTGAAGTGAAATGATTTCTAACTTGTTTTAGTATATAAACATGTGAGTCATAAAACATAGTCATTAATATGACTATCATTTGATAACTATCTTCAAAATACTTGGGGAAGGATATACTGTTCATTCCTCTGTCCCTTCTACAAGGTACAATTTATAGCGTAACACCACACCTTGTCATTTTGTGATTTTGGAATGATATATACTGCACATACTTTGAACTATACAGATATGTAATAAACACATGTCCTTATTACAGGCTTAAACAGCAAAACATCAATGAGGTGTGGCTCTGGTACAAATTTTGCTCCAGGTTCACTTTGTACCTTCATCCACCCCTATTAATTACACAATGAGCACATGCCCTGCAGAGTTTTTTGTTTTCTTATGGTTATATCATGGCTTCATATCCTTGTTTTTTTAAACAAAACAAAACAGAAGAATGAATGAATGGAGTTCATGGATGAGATCCAGTGTTCCTAGTAGCTTGAGACCAATGGATATAAGCAGCTGTAATTTAAGGCAAGCTTCCCCAGCTTCGTTTTTTTTCTTAAAGACGTTTTAGAGTTCAGGTACTAATCTCTCCCTTATTATAATTGAGTAGTCGGTGCCAAAATTCTAAAATGCGCCCCGTTAGTGTATGGGCGGAAAAAATGCCACTCAGAAGACGCTGGCTGCGATGACTGGCTCCCTCAGCGAACCTGGGCTGCCATTGGCTGGGTGGCTGGGAGGGGAGGGAGCCAGTAATCGCAGCAGCCAGCGTCTTCTGAGCGGCAGTTATTCCTGCCCTACACTAACCGTCCGCATTCAGGACGGTGAAGAGAGCCGGTAGGTCCGCCGGCTCCCCCACCGCCCACCTCAGGCCAGCGAACGGGGCCGTCAGGCCCTGGGTGGCTGGGAGGGGAGGGAGCCAGTAATCGCAGCAGCCAGCGTCTTCTGAGCGGCAGTTATTCCTGCCCTACACTAACCGGCCGCATTCAGGACGGTGAAGAGAGCCGGTAGGTCCGCCGGCTCCCCCACCGCCCACCTCAGGCCAGCGAACGGGGCTGCCATTGGCTGGGTGGCTGGGAGGGGAGGGAGCCAGTAATCGCAGCAGCCAGCGTCTTCTGAGCGGCAGTTATTCCTGCCCTACACTAACCGGCCGCATTCAGGACGGTGAAGAGAGCCGGTAGGTCCGCCGGCTCCCCCACCGCCCACCTCAGGCCAGCGAACGGGGCTGCCATTGGCTGGGTGGCTGGGAGGGGAGGGAGCCAGTAATCGCAGCAGCCAGCGTCTTCTGAGCGGCAGTTATTCCTGCCCTACACTAACCGGCCGCATTCAGGACGGTGAAGAGAGCCGGTAGGTCCGCCGGCTCCCCCACCGCCCACCTCAGGCCAGCGAACGGGGCTGCCATTGGCTGGGTGGCTGGGAGGGGAGGGAGCCAGTAATCGCAGCAGCCAGCGTCTTCTGAGCGGCAGTTATTCCTGCCCTACACTAACCGGCCGCATTCAGGACGGTGAAGAGAGCCGGTAGGTCCGCCGGCTCCCCCACCGCCCACCTCAGGCCAGCGAACGGGGCTGCCATTGGCTGGGTGGCTGGGAGGGGAGGGAGCCAGTAATCGCAGCAGCCAGCGTCTTCTGAGCGGCAGTTATTCCTGCCCTACACTAACCGGCCGCATTCAGGACGGTGAAGAGAGCCGGTAGGTCCGCCGGCTCCCCCACCGCCCACCTCAGGCCAGCGAACGGGGCTGCCATTGGCTGGGTGGCTGGGAGGGGAGGGAGCCAGTAATCGCAGCAGCCAGCGTCTTCTGAGCGGCAGTTATTCCTGCCCTACACTAACCGGCCGCATTCAGGACGGTGAAGAGAGCCGGTAGGTCCGCCGGCTCCCCCACCGCCCACCTCAGGCCAGCGAACGGGGCTGCCATTGGCTGGGTGGCTGGGAGGGGAGGGAGCCAGTAATCGCAGCAGCCAGCGTCTTCTGAGCGGCAGTTATTCCTGCCCTACACTAACCGGCCGCATTCAGGACGGTGAAGAGAGCCGGTAGGTCCGCCGGCTCCCCCACCGCCCACCTCAGGCCAGCGAACGGGGCTGCCATTGGCTGGGTGGCTGGGAGGGGAGGGAGCCAGTAATCGCAGCAGCCAGCGTCTTCTGAGCGGCAGTTATTCCTGCCCTACACTAACCGGCCGCATTCAGGACGGTGAAGAGAGCCGGTAGGTCCGCCGGCTCCCCCACCGCCCACCTCAGGCCAGCGAACGGGGCTGCCATTGGCTGGGTGGCTGGGAGGGGAGGGAGCCAGTAATCGCAGCAGCCAGCGTCTTCTGAGCGGCAGTTATTCCTGCCCTACACTAACCGGCCGCATTCAGGACGGTGAAGAGAGCCGGTAGGTCCGCCGGCTCCCCCACCGCCCACCTCAGGCCAGCGAACGGGGCTGCCATTGGCTGGGTGGCTGGGAGGGGAGGGAGCCAGTAATCGCAGCAGCCAGCGTCTTCTGAGCGGCAGTTATTCCTGCCCTACACTAACCGGCCGCATTCAGGACGGTGAAGAGAGCCGGTAGGTCCGCCGGCTCCCCCACCGCCCACCTCAGGCCAGCGAACGGGGCTGCCATTGGCTGGGTGGCTGGGAGGGGAGGGAGCCAGTAATCGCAGCAGCCAGCGTCTTCTGAGCGGCAGTTATTCCTGCCCTACACTAACCGGCCGCATTCAGGACGGTGAAGAGAGCCGGTAGGTCCGCCGGCTCCCCCACCGCCCACCTCAGGCCAGCGAACGGGGCTGCCATTGGCTGGGTGGCTGGGAGGGGAGGGAGCCAGTAATCGCAGCAGCCAGCGTCTTCTGAGCGGCAGTTATTCCTGCCCTACACTAACCGGCCGCATTCAGGACGGTGAAGAGAGCCGGTAGAACCCCACTCTGTCTCCCCCCCTTTTCTCTCTTTCCCCTCCCTCTAACTCTGTCTCTCTCTCTCTACCTCCTCTTCTCCATTCCTCCCTTCCACTCGCCCTTCCTTCCTATCTAGGGCCCGTCGTCTACCGCCACGACGGGCTTTTCTTACTAGTCTCAATATAAAAGATGAGCTCCCGCTGGTAATTGCATTAAAAGGTTCACAGTCTACACTGTATCTTGTATTATGTCACTTTTATGACCCCATTTTTTCACAATTTGTTTCTTTTGCTCAACAGATGATTCACACAAACACACATCTCTGAGATTCTGGAGGCACCCCGAGTCTTCACTTTTCCCCTTTCTAGAATCATGCAGTTACATGTTATTGTATCTCCTTTTAAGTAAGTATTGCTTATTTTTATGCTATATGCATTCATAGAAAGTGTTGGTGCTCACCTAACAAGATAAAAGATGAGACAATAAATATGGGAATCGGAAGGACATGATAGACTGGTAAATCCAATTCACATATTTTTTCTCCCTAAACACTCTCGTAGGGGTAAACTGAAGTGGCAAAATTTCCCCTCTTAAGTCAGACTATTTTCAGCTCAATTATTTACAGATATATTGTATTTTGACCCAGCTTTCCATTAAATAAATTGTTCCCTAGAACTGCTAGCAGGAAGTAAGCCGTAATAAAAATATTGATTAAATATGTTAATGGGAAAACACCTGGTTGCAGCCTTTCTCCAACTGGTCCCAGTGATGGCAGCCACTAGGAGGAGGAGCCCGCAATTAAAACATGACAGTTCTCAGGTAGAGCTGAATTCCAGGCACAATGGAAGACTTCCTGGCTGCATTTCTTTGCTGGACCAACGTTCATGGCAGTTGGTAGCTGAGAGGAAGGAAAAGGTCTCTGATAACAGCAGGATCTAGGCATGATGACTGCTGCTTTATCTCCTTCTGGCCTAGTTGATTGTGGTTAGTAGCTGGAAGTTAATAACACTACACCTACCTAGTTACCAGGTCACTGAGATAAACGTTGGACACAGGGGAAGCCAGTGCTCATTGGACAGTACCACTCTTGTTTTTGGATTTTGCTTTGGACTAATGTAACTAACAAATTTTTGTCTACTTTGGCAATGGCGGAATTTACTTCAACTAGAGAAAAAAGGAACATGGAAAGTTTCATTAGGTAATACAAGTACAAATTGTGATGAACAGTCAGGGTGTGCCCACCAGGAGTCTATGGTTGCCACCTCTGGCTTGAGAAATACCTGGAGATTTTGGGGCTGGAGTCTGGGAAGGCCAGGGACCTCAGCAGGGTATTATGCCACAGAGTCCACCCTCCAAAGCTGCCATTTTCTCCCGGGGAACTGATCTTGATTGCCTGGAGATCAATTGTAATAGTGGGAGATCTCCAGGTGCCACCTGAAGATTGGCTGAGGCTCCCATAGGGCTGCCAATCACTGTCAAGCAGTGGACTAAAATGCTGAAAAAGAGGAGAAAGGAAGAGTTTGGCCATTTAATTGCTGGCCAACTACAGAGTTGAAGGATGTTGGATTTTGGTGCAAGAAAGATTTAACAAATATGCTGGTTAGGCAGGAAGTCCATTAGGGACTTTAGGTATTTTGAAGATAGGAAGGGTTTGGGTGCTGTTCCTGTTGAAGGGCGTGATCACACACAGAATTAGCCGCTCCACAGGTGCGAATGCCGGGTGGATTTTAAGGGCACGATCAGATGCCAACATCTGCCAAGCATCCCGCTCCCGTCGGCAACCCGTTTTGCTCCGCTGCAGAAGCGGAGTAAAAAGGTACCGGGGAAAACCCAGTAGCAAATGGGTTTGCTACAGGCCAGGAATGGACTTTGATACCGGAAATCTTCGGATGAAGATGAATCCGTTGCCCAGGCTATGCGGCAGTGGCTATTCACATGGTAACAACTTTCCCCATTGTGATCATGGCAGCATGCTTCCATGGCATTGAAATGGTCTGATTGGGCCATCCTGACTCCATGTCATTGTTTTTTTCTCCGTTTCGGTATGCGCATCATCACACACTGCACAGGGAGCACTCGGTGCAGAGACGCGAATCATCGATCCCTCGTTGAAGTGCACCAGAAATACGCGTCTGATCACGCAGTGGCGGACTGCCCCCACAGCTCCCAGGCACTGTGTGATCACGCAAATGCGGGTCAAATTCCTGCGGAGCAAATAGCCTCGTTCCCCCCCCCCCCGCATTATCTCGTGCGTGTGAATACTGCCAAAAACAGTTGGGGGGGGGAGTGTATCTGCTCTGTGTTATAAAGGTCTGGGTGCTGTTCCTGTCAAAACCAATTTTAAAAAAAGTCTTTCTGTTCCATATTACAAGTTTGAATTAATCAAACAAGAAACTTGCTTTGTAGCTGATATGTTTTCTCAGGCCCCAGCTCTCCAGTAACTTTGTCACTGTAATATTGATAGAACTGGAGAAAATGAAAACAAAGAAACAACCAAGTCACCTGTACCACTGAAATAAACCTGTTTCTTAGTTGCTGCTACAGAGCGGTTACTTCAAGCCTATAATCCTGTTATGAGAGGCAAAGTGAATGCTAGGTGGCACCCTGAGTCTAAGCATTGCCATCACTGATGACTAGAAGACTAAGTGCTCCCAAAAGCCTTAATTATAAAATAAAAAGTATGGGGGGGGGAGAAGTTTGTACGGTGTGAAATGTCAGTCCTTAGTTTCTATGTCTGGAGATGAGGTATCACACTAACACATTCGTTTTACTAGGTAATACTACCGCAGTCCCTCTGACATTGATTTTTTATTTAATGCATCAATTAGAATTCATCTCCACTCTAGTGTTGTTAATACAAGGTCACAACATTTTTCCTTTACTCAGTGTGTTTTAAGGGACTAATGTGTTTTATTTAGCATCAGAGAGACATTTGATCAACTATTCATTATGTTTTCCATTTTGTGACTTCCTTTTTTTTTTTTAACTTGTCATTCTGAGCATGCTGCATGCCTAAAGTGCAACCTGGTATTATGCACACCCTGTATGTGTTGAAATCAGCAAAGCATTCTAAACAAGAAGCTGATGATCAGGGGCTCTCCCCAGCCAATCTGGATGGGGCCAAGATTATAACCGTTATAAAAAAAAAATGGTGGCAATCAGTTCCCCTTTTAACAGGGCTTTTTAAAGAACCTAATGATCAGCTGTGAGCCAGAGTTCATTTGTCAGTACTGGCAATATTGTTATCAGGTTGGTAATCAGGAGAACTCAAAAACTCGCATACTATGTTACATCATTTTGCTTGGTCTATTATAACATGGCTTTTGGTTTTGCATATCATTCTTGGTAATAATTGATAACTGACTGACTGTGATGATTTCCGAGTGTTAATAGTGAATTTGAGCTTTTTAACAAATAGCATGCACAGCAATTATATACCTAAAGACCATAGGCTAAACTGAGCTGGTTCTAATTTGAAATGAAATAATCCCATTTCCCATTTTCACCAACTTTGAGCATTATTGGGCCTCATGTCAAATTAAACATCTTTGTCCTTCCATGTTACCATACTCCATATGCTTGGAACACTGTTCAGTACATGAACATATTAATCACAGTTTTACCTGTAAAATATTACTTCAATTAATACTAAATTGTGTAGAGAATTCTAATATACGTCTCTAGAATACACTATTTTTCTCTCCACATAGTAAATATATACGAATTATATTATATAGATATGTATTTATTAGAACAGTAAAACAAATTTCTACTAAGATTAATTAAGCATGTTCTTTTAATTTAAAAAACCCTGTTCTGTATTTTCTTTGGAACAAAATAGTTTACAAATTATATGAAATGCAAGCAAATGAGAACACACACACACAAACTATATTTCTTCAGTTTGTCATTGTGGTATATTTTCCCTTTGAACTTTATATGAGCTCAGCTAAAAAAAATGTTTCTCTTCAGCATAATAATTTAAAAATATTTATACTAGAAATTTGGTGGCAAAATATACCCACCTTTAAAAAACTTATTAGTAATAAATGTATAGTTGGCATATTTAAGAGGACATTAGAAAGGAAATTTAGATTAACAAGTGGTCATATTCAGAACAATTACTGTGAACGTTAAGATAAATTCTGAAAGAATAGTTGTGCTAGTCTGCTGCACAGCAAAAGAACATAGAGCTGGGCTGGAAGTCCCACAAAAGAAAAACATTCACAAAACTTTCCCACTTTTCTTTGCTCCTGAGCAGCCTCCTGACACCCTATAAAGCTACTGCTGAGGGTCAAGAGATCCTCCTGAAACATATGCCATGCGATACAGAATACAGTAGCAACCAGGAGGAATTGGGCAAAATTATTCTCCTCAATATTGCTTTAGCAGATTGAAGAATTTTCTGCGACACCCTCCCCTATGCCTTCTGCCCCCTTGTTACAGACCCTTGGCATATTGTTCAGGATGGTCTCCGGACAATCGGCAATGGTTGGGAAACGGGAAGGAAGGTATAGGAGATCTACTTACACAAACTAGACTCCTTGGGTTAGAATTTGTCTTTCTAAATGACGAGAGCTCTTTGCATGTAGCAACATCCAAGCACATGAGCCTCCATCTGCCCTTGGTAGAACTAGAGTTTTACCACAACAGTGACAACAAAGTGCAGGCAGCTTTCAGGTCTGAGACTCCATTAAAAATGAATTAATAAATGCAAAATATGTCTAATAAGTGTTGGAAATGTAAGAAACAAGAAGGCTCTTTTTACCATATGTGGTGGTCATGTGATAAAGCTATGGCTTTTTGGACAGAAGTTCATAATGAGATGCAGAAAATTCTGAAATGTACCTTTAAAAAAGAACCAGAGATTTTACTTTTAGGACTTAAGATGGAAGAAGTAAATGTGGCAAAAAAGATATTGTTGTGGTATTTAATTACTACTGCCAGAATGACTTATGCACAATTTTGGAAACAAGACAGAATACCAGAAAAATGGGAATGGATACAGAAAGTGTTATTTATGGCTGAAATTGACAAATTAACAAAGGAACTTAATAATAAAGAAGATCAAGAATTTTTTGAAGAATGGAAGGACTTTAAAGAATATTTGGGAAAAAATTGGGATGTAAAACATAATTTACTTTGTTTTGATAATTATTAGGAGTTGAAATATATAAAAGTATAGAACGAATAGAGTAAATATTGTTACCTTGAAATTTAAGAATGAACATGTGAAAAGATAATGGAAATATAAGAGAGAACGGAGGGGGGGGCATTGGGGGGAGGCCCTAAGGGGGGGGGGGGAGAAAAGAGAAATGGATATATGTTATGTGAAATGTAATGTTGAATATGTTGTTATATCCAAAAATAAAAGTTTGTTCACAAAAAAAATGAATTAATAAATGCTTGAATTAAATGTTTACGACACAAGTAGGGTAAACCTACAAGTCCACTGTTTTATTAATATTCAAATCGTTACTTTTCTGAATGTAGTTTTACTGTAATCATGTATAATATGTAGATAGATTCAGATGGGTAGCCATGTTGGCCTGAAGCAACGGAACAAAGTGAGTCCAGTGGCCCCTTTAAGACCAAAAAAGTTCAATTCTGGATATAAGCTTTCATGTGCACCTGGATCTATCTTTTTTAAAGTGTGTAATACATATATTTACATCATTCTCAGTTATGAGGAAAGGCTGAAGGGTCTGGGACTTTTCAATTTAGAAAAGAGATGACAGGGGGACCATCATAGAGGTTTATAGAATTATGCACTGGATAGGGAGAGTGGACAGAGAGAATTTTAAAGGTAAAGGTAAAGGTTCCCTTGCTCGAAAGCCAGTCGAATCCGACTCTAGGGTTGCGGTGCTCATCTCCGTTTCAAAGCCGAAGAGCCAGCGCTGTCGGAAGACGTTTCCGTGGTCATGTGGCCGGCATGACTGAACACCGAGGCACACGGAACGCTGTTACCTTCCCACCGAAGTAGTACCTATTTATCTACTTGCAATTTCTTGCTTTCGAACTGCTAGGTTGGCAGGAAGAGAGAATTTTACTCCCTACCAAAATACTAGAACTCAAGGGCATCCAGTGAAGCTGATGGTCAGTAGATTCAGGATGGACAAAAGGAGATACTTCTTTACACAGCAAGGGATTAAAATGTGGAATTTGCTGACAGAGGATGTTGTGATGGCCCCAGGCATAGAGAGCTCTAAAAGAGGATCAGACAGATTAACTGAGGGAACTTTACAAATAGCAGAGGAAAGAAGGAAAGCAAAAGGCAAAGGTGAAAAGGAAAGATTTACCCAACTGAATGCAGATTTCCAGAGAACAGCAAGGAGAGATAAGGAGACTTTCCTGAATGAACAATGCAAAGTAATAGAGGAAAACAGTAGAATGGGAAGGACTAGAGATCTCTTCAAGAAAATTGGAGAAATCAAGGGATCGTTCCATGCAAAGTTGGCCATGATAAAGGACAAAAACTAAGCTGAGTTAGTGTGAGCTAGCTCACAATTTTTTAGCCTCCAGCTCACAGATTTTTGTCTGGATGGCTCCAGAGCAAACTGATTTATGCAGTAGCCAAATCACTGGCTCACAACTTTAAAGCCAGTAACTCACAAAGCAGTATTTTTGCTCACAAGACTCCACAGCTTAGAGGGAACATTGGTAGGGACCTAACAGAAGCAGAAGAGATTAGGAAAAGATGGCAAGAATACACAGAAGAACTATACAAGAAGGACCTCAATGACCTTGTCAACCACGACAGTATAATCACTGACCTCAAGCCAGACATCCTGGAATGTGAAGTTAAATGGGCCTTAGAAAGCATTACTAACAACAAAGCTACCGTAGTGGAGGTGATGGTATCCCAGCTGAGCTATTCAAAGTCTTAAAAGATGATGCTGTTAAAATGCTGCACTCAATTTGCCAGCAAATTTGGAAAACACAACAGTGGCCACAGGATTGGAAAAGGTCAGTTTACATTCCAATCCCAAAGAAGGGCAATGCCAAGGTATGTTCAAACTATCGCACAACTGCACTCATTTCACACGCTAGCAAGGTCATGCTAAAGCCTAGGCTTCAGCAGTACATGGATAGAGAACTGCCAGAAGTACAAGCTGGGTTTCGAAGAGGTAGAGGAACTAGAGATCAGATTGCTAACATTCGCTGGATTATGGAGAAAGCAAGAGAGTACCAGAAAAAGATCTACTTCTGCTTCATTGACTATGCTAAAGCCTTTGATTGTGTGGATCACAACAAACTATGGCAAGTCCTTAAACAGATGGGAGTACCGGACCACCTCACATGTCTCTTCAGAAACCTGTATAAGGGTCAAGAAGTGACAGTTAGAACAGGGTATGAACAACTGATTGGTTTAGCATAGGAAAAGGAGTACGACAAGGATGTATATTGTCCCCTTGCTTATTTAATTTATATGCAGAGTACATCATGCGAAATGTCAGCCTGGATGATTCAGAAGCTGGAATTAAAATTGCTGAGAAAAACATCAACAACCTCAGATATGCAGACAATACCACTCTAATGGTAGAAAGTGAAGAGGACCTAAAGAGCCTCTTGCTCAGGGTAAAAGAGGAGAGCACAAAAGTTGGTTTGAAACTCAACATCAAAAAAACTAAGATCATGGCATCTGGCCCCATCACTTCTTGGCAAATAGAAGGGGAAGTCGTGGAAGCAGTGACAGACTTCATGTTCCTGGGATCCAAGATCACTGCAGACGGTGACTGCAGCCATAAAATTAAAATATGCCTGCTCCTTGGGAGGAAAGTGATGGCAAACCTTGACAGCATAATAAAAAGTAGAGACATCATCCTGCCAACAAATGTCCATATGGTCAAAGCAATGGTATTCCCAGTAGTATTGTATGGCTGAGAGAGTTGGACTATAAGAAAGGCCAAGTGCTGAAGAATAGATTTTTTTGAATTATTGTGCTGGAGAAGACTCTTGAGAGTCCCCTGGACTGCAAGAAGATCAAATCAGTCAATCCTAAAAAAAAAAATCAACCCTGACTGTTCCCTGGAAGGCCAGATACTGAAGCTGAAGCTCAAATACTTTGGCCACCAAATGAGAAGGGAGCACTCATTGGAGAAGCCCCTGATGCTGGGAAAGATTGAAGGTCAAAGAAGAAGGGGATGGCAAAGGATGAGATGGTTAGACAGGGTTATCAATGCAACGAACATGAAATTATGCAAACTCGAGAGCACGACAGAAGACAGGAGGGCCTGGCGTGATGTGGTCCATGGGGTCGCGAAGAGTCGGACTTGACTGCGACTGAACAACAACAAACTTTTCAACACTACCACCAGGAGGCAACATCAGAGTAAGGCCTGGGTTTCTACACCCTATAAGGCCCTCGAGAGTAACTCCTTGGCCACTGTGTGAGATAGGACCCTGGAAGTAGATGGACCACTGGTCTGATCCTGCAAGGCTCTTCTTATGTTCTTCTGTATTGTATTTTTGGTTTCCACACCCCCATTAATTATTCCATCATATGTTCCAAGGCAAACTGTCTACAGCTGATTTCAGATGAATGTGCCTAGTACCAGTGGTGTTTCAAAGATACTAAACAGCACAGCTTCCACAACCGCTTGATCCCCATTCTCCAAGCACCTGCTGCTTTGTGAATAGCTGATTTATGGGGTCGCGAAGAGTTGGACTCAAATCACTGCCCAGGATGTTCCTTGTCCCTTTGGGAGTACACTCAGACCCAAGATAAACCAAACACAAGTTACTTTCTGGGCATGTTGAAAGTTTGAAGTTCTTTCCTCAGTATTTGGGGAAAGTAGTTAAGCTGTAGTATTTACTTGTGAGTCTTTCGGGTCACATTTGATCTATAAAGCACATGCAGAATATGACTTGGTTGGAAAGCAGACAGCCAAAAATTAGGGTTGTTCCTGAGGGAAGGATGTTTGGAGGTGACTTTGTTTCTGGGTCTGAGGGAGAAGTTTGTAGGTATTCCCTAACATGGAAATTCCCCCAAATGAGACATAAATTTAAAAAATAAACCAAATACAGATATAGCATTCCACTACAAAAGTGATGTTCCCTTTTAAAAAAAGATTGCTAAAGTACCTTCACTGAAATTATGTTGTGGCACTGTGATAGTCTTACAATCCATGAATCTCTTCTGAATATGGCTAAATAACCAAACAAAAGGCAAGCATATTTACCGATGGTTCTTTTCAATGAGAAACTCTGCAGATAATGGAACAAAGTTTGAGTCCAGTGGCACCTTTAAGACATTGGTCAGATAAAAAGTGTGCATGCACATGAAAGATTATACCCAGAATGAAACTTTGATGGTCTTAAGGGTGCCACTGGACTCAAACTTTGGTTGAGTTCAGACTGGCAGTTTGAAGCAGGAGGGAGTCGTGGCAAAAAGACCCGGAACAAACTGTTCCGGGTTTTCCCGGTCACATTGCACCAACTAATGCGGGAGCATACTGGGGATGAGGTGCATGGGAGAGTTCACACTGTCGGCCCGCCCCTGGCAGAGGCACCACTGTAAGGCACAGCTTTCTTTTTGGTAACCTCTGGAGATATGCGCTTATGCGCATAAGTGCACAAGAAAAAACCCGGCTTTTGGCATTCACACTTTGTTGGTGTGGGATGGATGTGGGATAATCGCGCTTTCCAGGGTTTGATACCACTTTCACCTGGTATCTTTTAAATTCGGGAGGGAAGCATTACAAGACGGGTTGAGTACAGCTGGGGAACACCTGACAGACGTGCCTGTGTGAACGGCCCCTTTAATCCGTTTGTGAAATGTTTCTGGCTCGTGCCTATATTGGGGCAAACTGCCAGTCTGAACTCAGCCTTTGTTCTGTTGCTTCAGACCAACACAGATACCCATCTGACTCTATCTGCAGAAAATAGTCATGTTACATTAGGAACTATGGTAACTAAAACACAGCAGGCATGTAGGTATTCACTACAGGAAATGTAATATTATAAGTAGTAGTAAAAAAGTTCATAAAATGGGATTCTGGCAAAAGCCTAACTACATTTACATAAGGATTTTTTCTAACATCTGACTTCTAAAAAGCCCCACAAGAAGATGTACCCTTGGGTTTTCCAGGAATTTCAAAGGCACGGACTATGGCAGGTGGGGAAGAGAGAATGAGTGGTTAATCATACCCATGTAAACTGTCTTGCTGTTTCTGATGGTCTCCACTCAGCTTTTCTGCAAGCCTCTTTCTACTATTAGAGTCTGCTATGTGGTTTGGGTATCAGTTTACTTTTTTTGTTTCAGATCTTTCTTTTCAATCTATCATTTACATTGTTAATGCTTCTTTGCATTCTTTTATTAAAAAGTAATCTTATTACCCATTTTTCCTTTTTTCAACATTTATCTTTTTATATCCTGCCTTATTGTACAAAACAGCAGACTTTCAAAGCCGCTTGAAAAAACGTATAAGAACTCAGTTAAAACAATGAAACTCAACAACATAAAATCATGTCCATATGAAACAAATTAACTAAGACCTGACCAGACCAGCCTCAGGTCCTCTCGGAAAGGGAATTTGCCTTAAAGGGAAGGCATCTTGCATTAGACAGCAGGTCATCTTTTAATAGGTCCAAAATAATAGAATGGCTCATACTCAATTATATCTAGGAGGCTTGGGTTCAAATCCCACCTGTGCCTTGCAATTGTTCCATGTTCTTGAGCCAATGACTTCTACCTTCAATTCCCATCTATAACATGGCAGAGAACAGCAACGTTAATCTCCTTGCAAATAAAAATACCACATATAGTAAAAAAAAGAAAATGCAATCTTTGAATATAATAGGATGTTTGTTTTTACTGCTGACCTTTATACCTGGCCTTCTATGCTTCCTGTGTTACAAGATATAACTGTAATTTTGTAGTTTTGGGATTAGATCATGATTTCAGAGACCAAAACATTCCCTGGGTTATATGCATGTGAAATTATCTAAGGGAGGAAGTTTGAGTTATTTTTCAATAATGTTATTCAAACTTTTTGTGTCCCCACAAAAAACCCCCGCTGAAGTCCAGACAATCTTTGATGATTTATGCTCTGGTGAGAATGTACAGGTATGAGGTTTAATAGCATCTTTTTAATACTGCTGTGGATACTGACAAATTGATTGCAGCAGTCAGGGACCCTAGCAACTGATGCATTGCTAGGGACACTGGGTTCATGTTTTCCTAGACAAGGCAAGGGCCTTCCAGATCGTCTAAGAAAGCTATTATCTTTTTTTTTTTAATAAAAAAACACCCTGACCTCTGATTTTAGGAATGATCTGGCTTCCTTTTTCCAGCCATTCTTGATCATATCAAAAGAGAAAATATTTTGAAACATTTTATAGATCAGGGTTTGGCATCACATAATAATAAATCCATCAGCACAAAGTTGCATATTCCAACATAACTCGAAGCAAAATTTTCTCCTATGATATTTGCTGCTATTTAGCAAATGAAGCTGTGTTAAAACTTTACCTTAAATCACTATGTGGGAAACTTCCACATCACTAGTTTGGTGCTTTACTGGGACTGCCCACATGTTGACTGCCTTTACCTTGTTGTCTCCATTTAATTTTATACACAATATCTTTTTAACTTTGTGGTAATACTACTTGGTTGTATTTTTCTTAACAAGGTATGCTGTTAGCCAAATTGCCTTATTTTATTAATAAACTTGGGGAATTATAGATATTAAATATAGGATCATAACCCGTGTATACCAGAGTCAGGATTCCCAGAGCCCGTGAACCGACGAGAAGACCAGGCTGCTAGAATAATTGATCTCTTTACTTAATGATTCTCAAGCATACAAATAATAATAAGCAAGCACACACACAATGCAGAGCTAAGAATACAGGGTTGAAAATATAGAAACGTTTGCATGAGCATCGTTGGTAGATAATACGTTACCTGTCCAATGTGATGAGCAGATCTTGCAGTGAAAAAGGAACTAAAAGGGGGGAGGAAGGGGTTCATGGGCTGACCAGCGACACATGTGGAGCAGTTGCAAATGGATCCGGAATTGAACCAAGAAGGTAGATAGGGGGCAAAGAGAAGGGAGTGAATTCAGGGAGACTTCACCTTATATAGCCAATTTGTGACCTGAGGCCATGGCCATGTGGTCACTGGTTCCGAGGAAGTATTCGAAAAAAATATACTCTGAAAGGGTGAGACATAAAGGGACCGACAGTTGGGCAATTGGAAATTGATTGTTGGCAAGGAGTGACACCTCTGGGGGAAGGGGGTGAGACAAAGGAGAGGGTAAAGGGATCCAATCACATTGAGGAGGAGGAGGAGGAGAGGAGATTGGATTTATACCCCGCCCTTCACTCGGAGTCTCAGAGCGGCTTACAAACTCCTTTCCCTTCCCCTCCCCACAACAGACTCTGTGAGGGAGGTGGGGCTGAGAGAGCTCTTTCCAGAACTGTCCTTGAGAGAACAGCTCTGACTGAACTATAGCTTGCCCAAGGTCATCCAGCAGCTGCAAGTGGAGGAGTGGGGAATCAAACCCAGTTCTCCCAGATTAGAGTCCGTGCACTTAACCACTACACCAAACTGGCTCTTACACCAAATTGCAGGTCCAGTGCTTCATATTAACGATCTGATGCTTGGTAGAGATGTTATCTGGATGGGTGGCAGGAAGGCTTAATCTCTTCTTTTGTCTTTAGCTGGGCACAGTCTTTTGTTTAAGATGACTCAGGAGCAAGAGGAATGTATTACTTTCCAGGTAAAGTTAACACACGGGGTGGGGGGAGGATGCTGCGTGATGGAGAAGAGGTTTCCTCATGGCTTATGTTCAGGAACATCTATCCTTTGTCAGAGCATAGCTTCTTCTCTGGGCTGCTGCTGTCTCTGTGTGCATGGAGGCCAGGGCTGTAGGTCTGCATCACAGTGCTTGTGTGGATGCAGAGGTGCATGGGCAGAAGGCTTCTATAGTCCTGGGTTCACATCTGGCTTGGCACAAGGCTTCCCTTGGCCACAGTGTGCAGTCCATAGCCCAGCATAGGGCACTTCTCTTAGGACCACAGCTCTGTCCATTGCCCTGGCACACTCTCTTCACAGTCCAGCAAGGCAGTGATATTAAAAGAGTTTTTGATAGTGCCATCTGAAGTGGCTGAGTGTCAGCTTCCAAAATTCCATGATATTTGTAGCTTTCTTCAAAGCTCAGTGTTTTGATGATGTTGTTGTTTGGCATCTTGATTTCTTCTTGTTCAACCATCTTTCCTCTATTCAGTGCTAATGCTGCACACTTGTCAAGGCCAAATTCCATTGCTATATCTTTGCAGAATATTCAAACTGGATTGAGTAAAGAATGAATTTCTGATGATGACTTTCCATACATTTTCAAGTCATCCATGTACAATAAGCGTGAAATCTTTGGACCTTTCTTTGAAAGCTGCTATCCTAGGCCTGTGCTATTGAGAATGATTGTGAGTGGTATTAGGGCAATGACAAAGACCAACGGTGATAGTGATTCTCCTTGGAAAATTCCTTGTTTGATTGTAACTGTTCCAATTTATTCTCCATTCACTATCAACCTGGTGTTTGATTTACTCATGTTATTACAGTTTTGCTGATGCCTATCATTTCTAGTGTTTAAACAATCCATGTATGAAGAACAGAATCAAATGCCTTCTTGTAATCAATCCAAGCAAAATTCAGGTTGGTATCATCATCATCATCATCATCATCATCATCATCATCATCATCATCATCATCATCATCATCATCATCATCATCATCATCATCATCAATAATAATAATAATAATAATAATAATAATAATAATAATAATAATAATAATAATAATAA
>NW_015169809.1:350034-378202 GCF_001447785.1 Gekko japonicus | reverse complement strand
ATAATAATAATAATAATAATAATAATAATAATAATAATAATAATAATACAGAGTGTGGCTTTTTGAGAAGTCAGGCCTGCAAGCAACCCAATCAAAATTAATGAGTATTTTAGAAAATCCCCTCATAGTTACTTCTTTCCTTTGGTTCTTCCCCTCCTCTGTTGAACATTAAAAAAGCATCTGAACAAATTCCTAAGTGTGTTTTCAGAGAAAGAGTTCAGTCCACAGAAAACTCATACAGACTGCAACACAATGTCCCCAGATTCTTGGGGTAAGTTTATTCAAAGCTTCACAAGCTATCTTGAACCATGAAGAAAAGTAGCATATAAATGTTTTAACAAATAATCAGTGTAGCAACTGCATCTGTCACAGTGAGCTCCTATATAAGCAAATTGTCATTGAGAACAGTGTCCTCACATCCAAAGAAAACTTTTGGTATTTCACGGTCTACTATACAAATGAATTTTGTTGTAGTCTGAACCAGATGGTCATGGAGAGAACAAGGGGCATATTTAATTTAGTTTTAATTTAATTTTGAAAATGGACAGCATTTTCGTTCAAGATTAACCACATGCTTTAATGAAAATCTTAATTTGTATTCTAAAAGCTAACGTTCTCTTTATTTCACACATAAATTAAAACATGTCTAAAATGTTATTTCACACAAATGTTATTTCACACATAAATTAAAACATGTCTAAAATGTTATCATGTAGCATATTCCATATTGCACCTCTCTTCATTCTAACATAAGATAACCAAAGTTTAAATACAAATCACATTTCATTTTTAATATTTTGAGGGGGCAAGAATAGCAGGTGGAATGGAGTATATTAAGTAAGTGTATTAAATTAAACTGTACAAAAATTTAAAATCCGATGAAATTTCAAATTTCAAACTTAAAAATTAAAAGAAAATTGGACAGACCCTGAACAAAACAAGCATGTATTTTCCCACCATATGAATTCACAGAAAATGTAAATATTTTGTACCTTAACAGAAATATAAAAGTTGATAACAAATCACTCACTGGCAGAAGACACTGGTAAAGGGAGATAGAAAAATCTCCCTGAGGAGGGAGTTCCAAAGTTTTGGTGCCACAACTAAGATGCCATGGCAACCAAAGCACAGCCTCCAAAGATGTCCAGAGAGAACAGACAGGGAGAAGGTATGTTGGTCCCAGGCCATACAGGCTATACACTAGAGCACACAGCATTTCACTCTGGTGGTGAAAAAGTACAGAGAACACACAACACCACAGAGGGAGCAAAACTCCTTGCTCTGTGACTAACATGTCTCGTTTCACAACCTTTATGGGTACCCCATCTCTAGAGATGCACACCAAAGGAGCAACCATGCACTGAGAGGTGAGCAGAGGCAGGGGTCCTGTCATAAGCCAGCCCAGGAATGGCATAGGGTACACTGTCAGAATGCAGAGTGAGTAAGGCAAGAGCACCAACTCAAGAAGCATAGTCAAGGTCCAGTCCAAAGTTATGCACAAAGTCAGGAGTCCAGTCCAAGAATCAGTCCATGAAGCAAGGTCTGAGAATCCAAGAGTTGCTCACAAGCAGGTTCAGGAGTAAGATGAAGGCAGAGTCAGGAAACAATCTGAAGAATCACAGGGTTGAGGCAGGATCCAATGCAGTGATCACAGATTCAGAAGGATTTTGACTTGTTGCTTCCACACCTAAAAGCCTCCCTTGGCTGGTTTTTGTAGCCATCTGCTTAAGGGTCAAGTTTGCAGCCAGCTGCTTGGGAGTAATCCTGCAACTACTCAAGCAGCTGACATCGGGCAAGGAGGCGTGCATGTTGTCGTCTCTCCTGTCATTCCGTTCGTAGCCTCCCTCTGCAGCCCTCTAATGGTCTGGGTGATACTGGAGGTTTGGGAACCGCTAACTGAGGTTCACCTGCTGAATCAGGACTGGAGGGTGTTGGTGGCTCTGCACAAGCTGTTGGCTGTGAATCCTGACAAGCCTGTATCTCATCTTCCTGCTTGCTGGCTTTTGCTGATTCAGAACTGGCTACATGGGGCTCCTCTTCTCCTGAGGAGTCCCCGCTCTCGCTGAGCTTTGGCTAACCCATGACAGGTCCAGCAGAATCAGCCTAAGAGTCTGCCCCCACCTCTCCTTTCCCCCTTGCATGCACCCTGGGCATCGCCCAGTGCAGATTCCTACTGCCAAGTATTAAATACTGGGTTCTGGACACATTGCAGTGATCAGCTCTAGTTTATTTAGTGATTTTAGGAACACAACAAGGACACCCAGCAGGGTTTGAGCCCTGCTTATAAAGCATGCAAACACCACACTCCACAAACACTCACTCCCACGAATAGGCTATTTACATTACACTGCTTATTTATAAATTAATTCCAGGATCCTGGTCAGCTATTGTTCTTGGGGAGTAAGCTCACCCAGTTCAAGATCCGCATTCAGGGATGGCTTAGGCTCAATACATAACACCCCTCCCCCGTAAGTTCCTAAACACCTTAACAGACATAGTTTCTTAGGTATGCTGGTTGGCGACATTCTTGGGTTGAACGTCGCGGCTCTGGCTGAGGGGTTGCGGTTACGGGATCTGAGCCCGCCATTGCTGGTGCAGTACTGGCAGCAGGCTGTTGAGCTGGTGTGATGTCTGGAGAGTCCATGGTCAATTGGTCTGGTGTTTCACCACCCTGGTGGTGGGGCTGTGCGCTGTCAGGCTGAAACTCACTCGCGGTCTCCGGCTCCTGTGGTTGCGGCAGTCCCTCATCGTAGTCTTCTACCACTGCTGATGGTGACTCTAGGTCAACTGGAAGTAGATGGCGGCAGAGCTGGTCTATGTGTCTATGGAGAACCTGACCATCATCAGTCGATACTTTGTATGACAGAGGCCCAGTAACTCTGATGACTTTGGTGGGAACCCAAGGAGAACCACTGGAAAAGTTCCTTGTGTAGACGGAGTCGCCGGGGAAAAATCCCCTGAGCACTTCCTGGTTGTCCGTTGCCTGCCGATGCTCAGGGGCTCATTCTGGGTGCAGTCTGTCCAGTTGGGTGGTTAGGCGCCTGCCCATGAGGAGATCGGCTGGGCTGTGGCCAGTGGTAGTGCTCGGGGTCACCCGGTGGCTGAAAAGGAAGTCTGCGAGTCTATGGTCCCAGTCTCCGTGGATAATCCACCGGAGTGACTCCTTCATGGTCTGCACCATCCTCTCCACTTGTCCGTTGGTGGCCGGGTGGAAGGGAGCGTAGTGGATCTGCTGAATGAGGTAGCGGCCCATAAATTCTTGGAATTCCACCGAGGTGAAGGCTGCCCCATTGCCAGTCACTACCATGTTGGGCAGGCTATGTGTGCTGAAGATATGTCTGGAGGAGGTGGAGGCAACAGGCACTACCTCAGCCACTTGGTGTATGAGTCCACGAAAATGAAGAATATTTGCTCTTGGAAGGGGCCAGTAAAGTCCAAGTGTACCTGGGACCACAGTTTGTGGGTGGACTTCCACTGCTGCACTGGTGCCCTGGATGGTTTGGGTTGGGTTTCTTGGCAGGCCTGGCAGCGTTTGACCCAGGTGTCCATGCCTGGCCACCACATGTAACTCTGGGACAGCGCTTTCATCCACACAATTCCTGGAAGCGTCTCATGCAGAGCCAATAGCACTTGCTGGCACAAATGAGCAGGCACCACCACCTGGCTCCCCCACAGTAGGCAACCCTTGTGGGCTGATAACCCGTCTCAGTGGGAGGAGAAAGCTGCAAATTCTGGGCCCACCCAGCTGGTGGGCCAGCCTCTCCCCACTAGAGATGTAAAATTTCCAGAAATTTTGAAGCTCGGGAAAAAACCCGTTTTCCCCCCCCGTTTTTTCTGGGGGGAAACGGAAATTTTCGGAAAAATTGAAAAAAATGCTACATTAGCATTTCTTTTGTCTTTTCTAGATTGAAAGTCATTCTGTTACTTTAGGAACATAAAATGTTACTATGGACATTTTTACTTGGCATGAAATTATCACAACTAGCATATTAAAAATATAGTGTATCCAAACAATTATTACAAACAGAATACCCACCCACATGCAAAAACAAAACTGAAACTTTTTAATTTTCTTCTGACAATCGCACCTCCTAAAGGAAGAAATGCATCTTGTTCTTGCATTAGAGAGTTTAGTTTGTAACCTAGGACTTGCTTGTCCTCAGTGCACAGAAATTGGATCAATCTGATACCATATATATATATTTTAGAAATGATTTGGAAAATATTTGAACACCTTGTCTTAAAATATTTTATTCATCATGTTAAAATAAAACGTTCCATAATCAATTTCTTTTCTTTTCTTTTTTCAATTTTTCCAATTTTTCGGAAAAAAACAAAAAAAGCTTCAGGAAAAAAAACGGTTTCCCCCCGAATTTTTCTGGTTTTTTTCTGGGCCTTCACATCTCTACTCCCCACCCAGTCCAAAACATGGGAGAGGACACAGTCCTTCATGGTGTGGCGGGACAGGTTGGTTACCTGCAGAGGGTGGTCAGAAAGTTCCTCCATGAGCACGATCTGGTGCACAGGAGCAGAGTTGGGATTGCAGGAGCAGAGTGGCAGGTGACTGAGGGCACTGGCATGTCCCATAGCCTTCCCTGGGTGGTGGAGGAGGGACTATTGGTATCCTGCCAGGAGGATCGACCAGCGCAGCACACGAGGCAAGGACATCTGGGAGGTCTGGTGATCTGGAGCAAGGAGGCCAAGCAGGGGCTTGTGGTGAATGGCTGTCCATAGAGGTAGTCATGGAATTTCTTTACCCCTGCGATGATAGCCAGCGCCTCACCGATTTGTGCATAGTTGCGCTCAGCTGAAGACAGGGTGTGGGAGTAATAAGCCATGGGGACCTCCTGGCTGTCCGGCAGCTGGTGTCCAAGGATGGCTCCAACACAGTATGGAGAAGCATGACATGTGAGGACGACGGGCTGCGCTTTGTTGAAGTGGGCCAGGATGGTGTTGGAGGTGAGCAGCTCCTCAACAGCCCAGAACGCGGCGGCTTGCTTCTGACCCCAGACCCACGGAGCCTTTTTGTCAAGGAGGCAGTGAAGCGGTTCCGCAAGTGCAGCTTTGTGCGGCAAGAAGGAGTGATGAAAGTTCAGGAGCCCCAAGAAGACCTGGAGTTCCGGCTTGGAGGTTGACACGAGAGCGTCAACAATGGCATGCACCTTGTCTGGGGCCGGATGGATGCCCTCCAAGTCAACCGAGAACCCCAGGAACTCGACCCACGGAACCCCCAGGAGGCACTTTTCCAACTTCACCTTGAGGCTGGCTGACTGGAAACGCTGCAGGACAGTGCACAGTCTACTGGTGAAGTCCTCGTCCATGAGTGCAGCAATCAAAATGTCGTCAAAGAAGGGTTGGACCCCGGGAATTCATTTAAGGAGAGAGTCCATTAGGTTCTGGAAAATTCCTGGGGCTATGCTGACCCTGAACTGCAGTCACCGTACCCACAATGTGCCCCTGTACAGTCTGGGCCTCCACAGTCACATCATCTGCTAGTAGCTGCTGGTAGGCCTGAGCCAAGTCTAACTTTCTGAAGACTTTGGTGCCTGCTAGAAAGGCCAAGACATAGCTGACTACCGGAACTGGGTAGGAGTAACCCTGCAGCACCTTGTTTATGGTGCATGTGTAGTCTGCGAAGATTCAGTTGTCCCCATTGGGCTTAACGGGTGTAACAATTGGGGTTTCCCAGAGGGCATGCGGAACTGGCTCCAAAACCCCTTGGCCCACTAAGCAATCCAGCTCCTTATCTATTTTAGGCTTCAACATGAACCGGACGCGCCTAGCCTTGAGTCGTATGGGCCACATCTCTGGGTTGAGCTGGAGTGAAATGGGGGGTCCAGTGTAGTGACCGAGTGTCCCATCAAAGACGGCACCCCAGTCACTTGTAACCCCAAGGGCACAAACCAGGCTAGTCCTAGGAGACTCCTGTGCCTGCCTCCCACCACCAGCAAGTACAAAAGTCCATCAAAATTCTGGTATTGTACTCTGAACTTGCCCACCCCCTTCATGGCCACTTCGTTCTGTTGGAAGTCTCTCAAGGTAAAACCAATAGGCCTAAGGTGAGGGCCACCCCTTGGACAGAGTCTCCTAAACGTGTCCTCCGAAATTATGGAGATGGAGGACCCGGTGTCGAGCTCCATCTTACAAAAGTTTCCCTCGATAAGGACAGTCACTGTAATTTTTTCAGGGGTGATGGCAGGCTTGGGTGATGTGGCTGACCTTTCCACAGCTCCTGCATCCCAGAAACAGCAGGATCTCCGTTTGTGGGGCTCCCCGCAACTGACGCATTGCGTCGGTGTGGTGGTGTTGATGGCATGCAGTGGAGCAAAGGGGTGAGTGCTGCAGTGGGTAGGTTGCTATAGTTGCAGGACCTCATCTTTCTCCTCCTTGGATGTGTCCACATGGTCAGCCATGGAGGTAGGGTCTCCTTGATGATGGTGGGCTTTTTGCTTGCCGGACCTCTGCTGTGAACTTGTCAGCAGCTTCCGTGGCGAGGGCTAATTCCATGGTCTCCTTGAATTTGGGGTCTCCCTTGGCGAGGAGCTTCCTTTGAATCTGCTCATCCCGCAGGCCGCATACCAGCTGGTCTCGGAGTGCATCCTTGAGGTCGTGGAAGTTGCAGTGTCTTGCAATCCATCAGAGTGCTATAACATAGGCTGTGATCGATTTATTTCTGGCCTGGTTCCTGGTATGGAACGCGTGGCGGGTAGTGATTACGGATAGCTTCGGCGAGAAGTGCTCCTTCAGCCGGTCCAAAGTCGTCTTATATTTGGTGTTCTTGAGTTTCATGAGAGCAATCAGCAAGTGAGCAATCTCAAAGGTTGAACGCCCGCAGACTTGGAAGAAGGCAGCATGCTTCTTTTCCACCTCCTCAATCCCAGAAGACTTGAGGAAAAACTTGAACTAGGAGATGTAAGACCCCCAGTCTTCTGCGGTGGCGTTGAATGCATCAAAGTGTCCTGGAGTGGCAACTATAGTCCTGGGAGTGATGCAATCAGGGCTGGTGCACCCGCTAGGTGAACTAGGCCTTTGCCTAGAGCGCGAGCCGGCCATTAGGACGCGGGAGAAGAAGCAGGGGCAGCCGCTGGTGCACCTGGCCAGCAAAGGAGGCAGTGGCGCCACGCAGCCCACAGAAGTGCCCTCTATTGAGCCAGGCGCCGCAGCCTGCGGCAACACCAGCAGCAGCAGCAGGAGGTAACGTGCACCGGGAGGGGGGGTGTCTGCTTTTCCGGGAGTCCCACCTCCTTGCCTGCTGAGCTCCACGCTTTTCGATACAAGCAGATCGATGCCACTGGCCAGGGACGCGCTGGCACCTCACAGCGCTCTTCCACCCACTGGGTTTCCCAGGAAGAGGGAGGCAGTGACTCGAGGCTGGGAGGAGTGCCGGAACTCACTCGGCTCTGCCAGCTGCAGGAGGAGGAGGACGCACAGTGGTGGCAGTGTGGGCAGGGCGCGGCGCTGTAGCTGGCCAGCGGAAAAGCAAGTGAGGGGGCGGAGGTGGTGGGGCCGCCTCTCCCTGGGTCACGCCCATTCAGGGATGCCTTAGGCTCAATACATAACACAAGGATAGCAGTGTGTGTATATGGAGGCAGGGAAGAACTGGCTGATGAAGTGAACGTTGTGAGATCCTTGGGGAATAGTGACCATGTCAGCTTGGAATTTGACATAGAGAGGATGTGAAACCAGGACATACTAGAACTCGTATCCTGGACTTCAGGAAAGCTGATTTCAAAAAAACTCAGAGAAATATTAGGTAGGATCCCGTGGCTGGAAATGCTGAGGAAGAAATCTGCACAGGAAGGATGGGTGATGCTGAAAAATGAAGTGCTCAATAGCAAACTGTTCCAGTAAGAAAGAAAGGTGGGAGATGGGTAATAAAGCCAAGGTGGCTGAACAAGAAACTCTCTAAAGAGCTGAGACTAAAAAGGGAAATGTACAGGAAATGGAAGGAAGGTCAAATTACTGAGGGCGAGTACAAGAAGCAGGCTCGAATCTGTAGGGATGGTGTCAGAAAGGCTAAAGTGCTTGCGAGAGATGGTAAAAATAATAAGAAAGGTTTCAATGCCTATGTTTGGAGCAAAAAGAAGAACAGAGATGGGGTAAGCTCATTGCTAGGGGAAGACGGTCAAGCCTTAACAAGGGATGAAGACAAAGCGGAATTACTCAACTCTCACTTTGCGTCGGTCTTTAACCGTAAGGTGAGCTGTATACAAACTGAAGAATGCAGGGCATATGATGGAAGGAGGAACTGCCAGTCCAGAGTAAGAAAGGAAATGGTTAGAGAGCATCTAGCTGCCTTAAATACTTTCAAATCTCCAGGGCCAGATGGCTTGCATCCCAGGGTGCTAAAAGAAATTGCAGATGTTATTTCAGTGCCTCTGGCTCTAATCTTTGAGATGTCCTGGAGTACCGGTATTGTGCCGGAAGACTGTAGAAGAGCTAATGTTGTCCCGATCTTCAAGAAGGGAAAAAAGACGGACCCGGGAAATTACAGGCCTGTCAGCTTGACATCAATACCTGGGAAAATTCTAGAGCAGATTATTAAATGCTCTGTCTGTGAGCACCTTGAATGGAATGAGTTAATTGGTAGTGGCCAGCATGGGTTTATCAGGAATAAGTCATGCCAGACCAACCTTATCTCCTTTTTTGACAGAGTTACTAAAATGGTTGACCATGGCAATGCTGTGGATATAGTGTATCTAGATTTCAGTAAAGCATTTGACAAAGTTTCTCATGATATCCTTGAGGATAAGCTGGTTAAGTGCTTGTAAATGGCCCAACGAGTGCTTGTAAATGGCTCTGCATCTACTTGGAGGGAAGTCTCGAGTGGAGTGCCACAGGGCTCGGTTCCAGGCCCGGTGTTGTTCAATGTTTTTATAAATGACCTGGCGGAAGACATAGAGGGATAGAGGGGATGCTTATCAAATTTGCAGATGACACGAAGCTGGGTGGGATTGCTAATTCTGAAGAAGACAGAGTCAGGATTCAAAATGATCTAGATAGCCTGGAACTGTGGGCTGAGACAAATAAAATGAATTTCAATAGAGATAAGTGCAAAGTCCTACACTTAGGTACAAAAAATCAAAGGCACAGGTATAGAATGGGAGGGACTTGGCTTGACAGCAGCACATATGAAAGCCATCTAGGTGTTCTGGTTGATCACAAGCTAAATATGAGCCTGCAGTGCGATGTGACTAGCTGCCCTGAACCCATAGCCGCCCTGAGCCCATTCGGAAGGTGAGGGGGATATAAATTGAATAAATAAATAAATAAGAAGAAAGCTAATGCAATCTTAGGATTGTATAGAAATACTGATTTCTACAAGTCTCATGCCTTCTACTGTGATGACATTCTATGTCTCTGTTTCCTGTGCAGGCCAAATGGTCCAGGGTAGACCAGATGGCCTGAACAACCTCAATAGCCATGCCATATAACCACACATTCTTTCACAACTCTAAGTGGAAGAGCTAGACTTCAAGGCACCTGCTTTAAGGCTACATGGGCCATGTCACGTACAGCATGGAGAAGCTGGAAGCTGGGTCACCTGACTGCAGGAGGGGCCTCCAAACTTCTAGCCAATCCTATGTTGCAGCTATGACAACCAACAATTGGGCACACCCCTGTCCACTCGGGATTGGCTGCATGGCCACAGCTGATCATGAATGGAATTGGGCTATAATTGATTGATCCCAATGAGAGAGAGTCTCCTGCTCTTGCGCTTGCTCTCTGCTCCTGCTCTCTCTGCTTGTTTTATTGCACCTGAAATGCAGCCCTTGAGGGACAAAGGACTGGCTTTGTGAATTGGACCACATGGTTGAGCAAAGATGGATTTTTCCTTCAAAATCCCTTGGACTGTTTGGATATTCCTGAACTTGGTAAATATGTATCTTTTATTGTGTAGTTAAGGCAAATCGCTTTAGGCTTGTTATTTTGGTAAACTCTGGTAGTCTATGCTAAGATCTGTACTGAATAAAACATTATTCTTGTTTCTAAATGGTCTCTGAAGTTGTACCTGAGTTCCAAGTCTAAATCTTGTAGCCTAAACGCTGACCACACAGAGCTATTACTGTGATAGTAATTGTTAAGACCCAGAGGCCAGCTAAGAGTTTGAACCTCTGCTCTTAGGCTGAGCGGGGGACCCCAGTTGATGAGGTTCTGGTGGCAAACTGTTCTGAAATCCAGAGAGGGTATAGCCTACCTCTTGGGTTGTTGTTTAATGTACTGCAAAAGTACAGGATTACCTCTAACCCCTGGACTGGTTTAAGGGGCTTAATCCTGTACATGGTGGCAGCTTGGGTGGGCTTAATCCTGTACATGGTGGCAACGGTGTCTCCTGTAAATGATAATCCTGTACAAGGATGCATTAACAGAAGCATTGTGTCCAGATCACGGAAGGTGGTAGTTCCGCTCTATTCTGCTATGGTCAGGCCTCACCTGGAGTACTGTGTCCAGTTTTGGGCACCCCATTTTAGGAAGGATGTTGACAAGCTCGAGCGTGTCCAGAAGAGGGCAACCAGGATGGTGAGAGCGTTGGAATCCAAGTCTTATGAGGAAAGGCTGAAAGAGTTGGGTATGTTTAGCCTGGGAAAGAGAAGGCTTAGAGGGGACATGATTGCAGTCTTCAAGTATTTGAAGGGCTGTCATGTAGAAGATGGAGCAGAGCTATTCTCTCTTGCTCCGGATTGCAAAACTAGATTTAATGGGTGAAAATTACAAGGGAGTTGTTACCGGCTAATATCAGGAGAAACTTCCTAACTGTAAGAGTGGTTGAGTAGTGGAACAGACTGCCTTGGGAGGTGGTGGATGCTCCTTTGCTGGACGTTTTCAAGTGGAGGCTGGACGACCATCTTTCAAGTATGTTGTAGGCCTATCTTTTGGATCTGCACCTGCATAGTGCAGGGGGTTGGACTAGATGACCTGCAAGGTCCCTTCCAACTCTAACATTCTATGACTCTATAACACAGGGCAACTGCATTCAGCTAAATATCAAGTTTCATGGGGTGGGGTGTATTCCCAGGAAAGTGTACTTAGGAATGCTGGCTATGGTGCTGAGGAGTGGTGGGGGTGGTGGCAGGATACAGAGAGTCTCATACTGGGCTGTTGTCATGGTCTATTGCCAGGGTGTCCCTTCCCCCAGGTGGAGGGTGGGGCAAAACTGTAGTTTGGAGGGGTGACTGCCACCTGCCCTTCTATGCTCTATGGATCTGCAAGCCAAGCAACCATGGCATCTGTTGTATAGCAGAATTGGAGCCCTATAGAACAGCAGAAGCAGATGTAGAAGATACAGTTGCGATCCAACCCACACTGCAGATGAGACAGTGTTGTGGATGATCATAGCATGAACCACAAGGTATCCTGACAAATAGACCCTCCATGGGTGGGGAACCACAGACCATATTGCAGCTCACACGGGGAGCAGGTTGGTGGTGGTCGAAGGGGAGATGTGTTTGTTTGGGGGGGCAGGTGCATAGAGGTCTCAGGATGGACATGGAGCAGCACAGAGGTTCTTGAAGGGGCATCAGCTACAATGATGGCTGTCTGGGGTGGCTTATCAGTTGGGCTGTTGTGTCTCCACTGTTGAAGTTTGTGCTTGCAAAATGTCAGCTTTAACCCACTTGCTCCTTATGTGGGGATCAAACCAGGAGCCCTAGAAATGCTATGCCAGTGCCTTTCCATTGAGCCATTCCTGTCTGTGCAATGTTGTTGTCTGGTCCCACATGGCTGGTGGTAACATTAGGGCTGCAGTGAGGTGTCTAATGCCAGTTTCTTGCACAAACGTCATGCCAGTAGGGATCCCAGCAAACTGAGATCTCTCTAGTATTTAACTGTGGACTTTCCCTAGAATACTTTCCATAAACTTGACATGCCCTGCTAGAGAATTCAACTTTTGTCTGTGCCTTTTCCTCCAGATAGACAGTCAGCCATTAATAATTGAAGGAACAAAGACTAGAACAAGCAAAGGCAGGAAAAATATGATGACAGTTATACAGCAGTGAGCACATGCTGCCCCTTGATAGCAACAAAAAAAGCCCCAAAGAAATCTTAACCATTAGTTTTCATTCCCTTTCCTTGTGTGGTTCATGCTCCCTTCTCTCATTTTTCCTCATATAAGAGATGAGTAAACTCTGAGGGTCTATCACTGCAAAATACAAATTCCATTTGAGTATGTCAAATGAGTCTTCCCAATGGAGCAATTTACTAACAGCAGGAGCATGTCCAGCAAAATATAGCTTTATGCATGGACCTCCCAAGTTGACCTGTCTTCAGTGCTGTATCTCTTACAGGGCTGGGTATATTGGGGGGTGGAGAAGGGAGAGCTCATTTTTAAAAAAATAAAGAAATACATGTCTGATGTAGGTAAATTCACATCATTCTCCACATTCTTTCAGCTGAATACCAAAATGTATCTGTTGTGATAGTAAAGTATAAGAAAGGCAGATTTATAATTCAGCATTCTCTCTCACAGAGAGAGAGAGAGAGAAAGGGGAGGGGGGGAGAGAGACCAAATACCAATATACTACTGGATCCTGTGTTTGATCCTGTTTTCCCACAAAAGGAAAATTACACATAATTCACTGGTTAAACATTTCCATTCATTATCATATGGCAATAGTCATTGTATTCCTATTAAAAAACTCTTTAATTTCTGTGTATGTGTGTGTGTGTATATATATATATAATCTGATGCTCATGTTCAAAAGGAAAGTCCCAGAAACTACATTAATAGTGCTTATAAAGGAGAGGGTGCAGCATTTGTCAATTTATGATATTGTATTTTTCCATCACAGCTATATGTATGTTTGTTCATTTCACCTTAGAGTGCTCCCTGGGACATAATGCAAAACTACCTTTCACATCAGAATAGAGTTTTCCAGTCATTCCCATGTTTCAATATTTGCTTATGACTAGCTTCAAAAAGTAGGCAGAATAATATCTTTTATGAACCAACTGAACCTGGTGTAGGAATACTCAAACTTCCAAGTTGCATACTTCATCTGTGGTTTTCGGATAATCGCTTACAGTGAAATGCAGCCCTGTATAAACTTGTATGTTCAAGCTTCCTTCCTCATGCCTCCTGTTGCTCCAGGAATCCAGTAAATGGCAGCAGGGGTGAGTAGAAAATTTTCCCCATCTATGTGGGCAGCAGTTCAAAGTGCTAGCACGAAAGCTCAAAAAAGACTGTATACTTCATACCTGCACATTCCATATCTGTTGATCAGCATAAAGCACACCTTTGAAAATTAGCTTGCCTATAATGCTAATAGAACTTGTGTCTTGATACAGTCTTTGTTTGTTAAAGGGCCGCAGCTTAAAAGGCTATATAACCTTTGTTAGTAAAATGTTAACCAGAGCCATACGGAAAGCAGTGAAACTATCAGAATATGGTCTAATAATTTCACTGAGTGAACTATAGAGAAGGGCCAGCCAAACAGGCTCCCACTGTAGGAGATTAACTGTGTAACATTTGCCAATGGACACCCACACTGATTCTCCCTACTAGTCTCCTTCAGACAGAACACAAAAGAACAAAGAAAGAAGAAAGGCAAGACCAGAACAAGAAAGAACAAGTAACATCTTCACAACATACCATCACACAATCTACTGGGGAAGAGTTACCATCCCTCCAACCCACTAATGTACAAAATACTTACCACCACATACCATCAAAACAACACTACAACAACACCACATAGACCCCTACTGATGGTTACAATGTGTAGTGTATCAAGCCTGACAAGTCCGTACTTGCCCGGACTTGCCCAGGGACAAACGCAGAGCTTCATGACTAAAGACAATGGAGTAAGAGGATCCTAGCCCCGCCAATCGGGAGGCTAGGTTCCTGACTGAGTAGCCTATCGGACTCTCGGCCACTGTAAATAACCTATTGGGAAGTGGGGGGGGGTGTTTTGAGTGGCGGTTTCTCGGGGGATATAAGCTGGCCTGCGAGCTGGCCAAGGTGTCTTGTTCCTGACTGAATAAAGTACACTTTGCTGAATCACTCTCAGTCTGCGTACTTTTCACTGGCAATGAAGGTGGGATTCACCTCCCTCTGAACAGAGACCATGATCCGGGACATCGATGTGAGCCGCCGCGTCGAATTTGCCATTGCCGACAGCATCTTCGAGAAGCCCGCTCACAACATCGCTCACCTAGCATCGCACCGCTGACCCCGAGAGCAGCATCGCCCCACTCCGCCACTACTCCACGCCGAGACCGCACATTTCCCTACGCTCGCAGCCCGCCGATACTCCACGTGAAGCTGTACAATGGCGACCAACCAGGGCAACATCGCTGCCTTCGATATCTCCCGCCCCACGGAATGGGAGACCTGGCTCGAGATACTGGAAAACTATTTCAACTGCAACAAAATCACAGATGCAGGGATGAAGAAAGCGCATCTCCTGCAGTTGTGCGGCATGAACACCATCCTCCTCCTCAAAGACCTTATTGCACTGAAAAAGACAACGGAGGAGCCTTACCCCGTGCTGGTGAAGGCACTAACCGATCACCTCTCACCTAAGCCCACGAAATTTGCGGAGCACATGGACTTTTGCACAAGGGTGCAAGGACCGGACGAGACGGCCTACGATTTCTTGGCTGGGCTCCGGCGGGCGGCCACCAATTGCACCTTTCCGCACCTGGAGGACACCCTGTTGACCCAGTTCCTGGTGGGACTGAGGGAACCCAAGCTCCGCCGACGGCTGGTCAGCCAGGACTACCTGGGCCTGGATAAGGCGGTCTGGGAGGCCTCTGCGTACGAAAAGGCCCATCAAGACCGCCGTCCCAAGGCGGTCCACCGCACCCAAGTGACCAGCGGCTCCGATGCCTCGGACGAGGAAGTGGTACTACAGGTTCGCAACCGGGCCTCACAGCGACCGCATCAGTCGTCCTCCAAACTGGACAAGGTTTCCACCGCACCAGCTGTGGGGAAGACCACGAGCGCAGATCGTGCAGGTTCCGAAACGCGGTCTGCCGCGCCTGCAACAAATCGGGACACATCGCCCGGGTTTGCCACTCCAAGGGACAGCGCCAAAAGCCGACTACGCAACAGACCTCGCCGGGACAATCCTCTGACCTCCACTCCATTTCAGCCTTCTTCCCGCAGCACCAGGTCTGTAACTTGCCTCCCGATGGCCCCAACAAGATGCATGTCACGGTTCTGATAGAGGGATCCCCCTGCAGCATGGAAATTGACACCGGGTCGACCTACTCCATCATTTCGGCGGATACGTTCCGCATGCTGTGTCCCAAGGTGGGCCTCCCCTACGGAAGTCGCATGGGTTCCGCTTATGGGACTCCAATCAAAACCCCGTGGCAGTCAGGGGCTGGGGCAAGTTCTGGGTGCAGTTCCAGGACTTTAATGGCACCTTGGATCTGCTTGTGGTGGATAGGCCTCTCTCAAGCTTGCTGGGACTATCATGGTTCGAGGCCCTGGGACTCTCGGTAAAGGGGATCCACCAGGTCGGGACGCGGGACTTTGGAGCAGTGTGCGTGGAATTTCCCCACGCTTTTGACGGGACCCTGGGACGGTTCACGGGCCCTGCCATATCCCTAGACCTAGACCCCGTGGTGCAGCCCATCTGCATCAAGGCACGGATGCCGCCGATAGTGATGAAACCGTAGGTCAAGGCCGAACTCGACCGTCTGGTGGAACAGGGGGTCCTTGAACCGGTCGCCTCAGCCAGGTAGGAAACCCCCATCGTCACCCCGGTCAAGCCGAACGGAGAAGTCCACATCTGCACGGACTACAAATGCACCATTAACAAGGCCTTACAGGCCCATGCGTACCCGGTGCCGGTGGTGAGCCACGTGTTAGCGGCTTTAGCGGGCCCCCGAGTTTTTGGCAAATTGGACTTAGCCCAGCCGTACCAACAGTTGCCGGTGGACGCCGCCACGGCCGAGGCTCAAACTATCACAACCCACAAGGGGCCGTTTAAGGTACAACGCCTCCAGTTCGGGGTCTCAGTCGCTCCCGGGATCTTCCAATCTTTCATGGACTCTCTCCTTAAAGGAATCCCTGGAATCCAGCCGTTTTTAGATGACGTGCTGATCACCGCCCCGGATTCCTCGTCTTTCGCTGACCAGCTACGGGCCATGCTGCAACGCTTCGACTCGGCGGGCCTCAAGGTCAAACGGGAGAAGTGCCTGCTCGGGGTTCTGCGTGTGGAATTTCTGGAGTTCGCCGTCGATGCCTCCGGCCTCCACCCATCCCCGGACAAGGTGAAGGCCATCACGCACGCACCGGCTCCGAAATCCAAGGCGGAGCTGCAGGTGTTCCTGGTGCTGTTGAACTTTTACCACTCGTTTTTGCCCCTAAAAGTGGCTGTGGCGGAACCACTCCACCGACTCCTGGACAAGTCGGCTCCATGGGTCTGAAGGCCGCCGCAAGCCGCGGCGTTCCAGGCGGTAAAGGACCTCCTGGTGTCGAATTCGGTGCTGGCTCACTTCAACGAGGCCCTTCCCGTAGTGCTGCCGTGCGACGCGTCTCCATACGGGGTCGGGGCGGTCCTGGGCCACCGGCTGCCGGACGGATACGAGGTTCCGGTTGCCTACTACTCGCGGACCCTGTCGTCGGCCTAGCGCAATTACGCACAAATAGATAAGGAGGCGTTGGCGATTGTGGCTGGGGTGAAAAAATTTCACCATTACTTGTATGGTCGCCCATTCACAGTCCTTACGGACCACAAGCCGCTGTTGGGTCTCCTTGCGAACGACCGGCAAACCCTCCATATGACCTCGCCCCGGGTGCTTCGCTGGTCTATCTTCCTGGCGGGGTACGCATACACTCTCGTCCATCGCCCTGGGAAGGTGATGGGCCACGTGGATGCTCTGAGCCGCCTCCCGCTGCCCTCCTGCGACCCAGATCCAGCCCTGGCACTCCAGGTCGCACTGCTGGAGTCCCTTCCGGACCAGCCGGTCCACGTAACAGAGGTGGCCCGCTGCACCACCAAGGACAAGCTGCTGGGGAGGGTCTTAGACTGGGTGGTGAGGGGGTGGCCGGAGGCCAAGGGGGACCCAGACATGGCGCCCTTCGTCTCCCGGAAGAATGAACTGTCGACCCACAAGGGCTGTATCCTGTGGGGGAGCCGGGTGGTCATCCCTAATCCCCTAAGGGAGCGGGTTCTCACCGCTCTGCACAAGGCGCATCCGGGAATGGTGCGCATGAAAGCCTTGGCCCGGAGTTACGTTTGGTGGCCAGGGCTGGACAAGGACATTGAGGATGTAGTAAAAAGATGCCAGCCGTGCCAAGCCTCGAGGCCAGAGCCCCCCCCCCCGAGCCCCGGAGAGAGCCTGGGAATCCTCACACCGCCCCTGGTCCCGGCTACACTTAGACTTTGCGGGGCCTTTCCAGGGACAGCTTTTCTTCATCCTGGTGGACTCCTACAGCAAGTGGCTGGAAGTAGTTCCGGTACCCTCCACTTCATCAAAGGCGGCCATCCGGGCGATGTGGAGGATCTTCAGTGCCCAGAGAATCCCCGACACATTGGTTACCGACAACGGGACCGCCTTTACCTCCGTGGAGTTCCAGGACTTCACGAGATACTATGGCATCCACCATGTCAGATTGCCCCCTTTCCACCCCGCAACCAACGGCCAGGCGGAACGAATGGTCCACACAACAAAGGACGCCCTCCGCCGTCTGGAGTCCTCGGACTGGGACTACAAGCTGGCGGCTTTCCTTTTCGGCCAACAGACTACGCCCCACACCACGACAGGCCACAGCCCCGCAGAACTTCTTCTGGGCCGCCGCTTGGCAACCCGATTGGATCATCTGCACCCCAACCGGGCATCAACCGAGGCACCCGACACTGAGACACATGAGGCAGCCAGGGGTTTCTTCCCGGAAGATCCAGTGTATGCACAGAACTACACACGGGGCCCCCCATGGATCCCGGCTTGAGTCATAAGAGTCAAGGGGCCCAGGTCGTATGAGGTCTCGTGCAAGGACGGACATGTCCTACACCGACACATCGATCAACTACGCCGCCAGATGCTGCCTGTGGCCCCAGAGGACTCGGACATGGCCGAGGCTCCGGCACCCGAACCTCAGGCACCGCTTCCGGAGCCCGAACCACACCCCCAAACCTTGGGGAAACCAGAGATCCCGAGGACGGAGACGCCAGCGGCACCGGTAACAGCACCCCTCCCGACCAACTCGCCTCCCAGGACTCCCGGGGCCGAAGCCGCAGCCGTTCCTGAACCTCGCCGCTCTACCCGCCCCAGGAAGCCACCCGTGCACCTAAAGGACTTCGTCTGTGGGTGCATTGTGAACCAAGGGGGGAGGGGTGTAGTGTATCAAGCCTGACAAGTCCGGACTTGCCCAGGGACAAACGCAGAGCTTCATGACTAAAGACAATGGAGTAAGAGGATCCTAGCCCCGCCAATCGGGAGGCTAGGTTCCTGGCCAAGTAGCCTATCGGATTCTCGGCCACTGTAAATAACCTATTGGGAAGTGGGGGGGTGTTTGGGGTGGCGGTTTCTCGGGGGATATAAGCCGGCCTGCGAGCTGGCCAAGGTGTCTTGTTCCTGACTGAATAAAGTACGCTTTGCTGAATCATTCTGTCTGCGTACTTTTCACAATGCCACACTGCCGTCAATGCTCCTAGCTGTGTTTGCAACACCACAGACTTTCTGAGGCAAATACAATCTTTTTTAAAAGAAATAATCTTTTTATTTAAATATAAAAAACATAAACATCAAGTTCACACCCCACTCCCCATAGAAGAAAAACCTACAGTGTACACATAACAACAAAAAAAGAAAAAAGAAAAGTGAAAAACAAGCAAGTTAAGGCATTGGTAGAGATCTCAACATTCAGCATAAATACAAAGGCAAATACAATTTTTGAGCAACCTTCCAGAGAATGCTATTTTAGCCACCATGGATGTGAAATCTATGTATACCAGCATCCCACACAAAGATGGATTACAAGTAATAAGGATTTTTGACAGCAGCACAGCTGTCTTTGCCACCAAACTGTGCCATTTTGTTCTCACCCAAACCACTTCAGATTCGGTGTCAACGTGTTCCTCCAGATCAATGGTACAGCCATAGGCACCTGCATGGCCCCATAATATATATGCTAACATCTTTATGGCTGACTTGGAGCAACACTTCATAAACTCCCACCCACTCATACCTCTCTTATACCTGCATTACACTGATGACATTTTTATTTTCTGGGCACGTGGTAAAGAAACTCTGGACATTTTCCACCAGGCATTCAATGACTTTCACCCCACCATCAACCTGACAATGAACCAATCTATGCAAGAAATACATTTTCTGGACACTACTGTAAAAATACACAATGTGTGCATAGATGACACCTTATATTGAAAACCTACTGACTGACAAACATACCTACATGCCTCCAGCTACCATCCTAAACATACCAAATTATCCATTGTATACAGCCAGGCTCTATGCTACAACTGCATCTGCTCCAATCCTACAGACAGAGATTCTCATCTGATGGATCTGTAACAAAACTCTTTGGAACTAAAGTATCCACCTGATGAAGTCAGGAAACAGATTAACAAAGCCAGAATGGTATCCAAAGAAAACCTGTTGCAAGACAGGCCCCAAAGAAACAATAACAATACCACGAGTGGTCACATACAGCTCTCAACTCAAAACAGTTCAACACATCATCAGTGACTTACAACCGCTACTGGATAATGATAGTTCTCTTTCACAAGTACTGGGGTCGATAAAAGTAAGTCTCCTTCCAAAAGACGGGGGGGGGGGGGGCAAACATTTTCTTGTACATAGACAGCCGCCCAATCTCAAACAAATCCTCACCCACAATAATGCAACATCTAATTTGAACATGGACCCAGTACCGGAGCTTGCAATAAACCCAGATACCAACTTTGTTGCCACATTCACCCAGACAACACAATCCCTGGACCTATCAACATCTTCTACACCATCTCAGGCTTAGTCACATGCTCATCTTCTAACATTGCATACCCTTTGGTTCTCTACATAGGGCAAACAGAACAAACCCTACACCAAAGGATAAATGGGCACAAATCTGACATCAAGAATCACAAAATTGAGAAACCTGTAGAAGAACACTTCAACCTTCCAGGACATTCAATAGGTAACCTCAAAGTAGCTGTTTTATTGCAAAGGAACTTCAGGAACAGACTGGAAAGGGAAATTGCTGAATTACAAGTTATTACAACACTTAGAACAACCCCCCATCCAGGACTTAACAGGGATATTGGTTTCTTATCTCACTACATATGCTAATCTCATTCAGTCCTTACATCTGTATTCTCACCAAGGACTATACATACTCTTTATTTTAGTGTATTTCTTATTTGGAATAGTAGATTAGAACAGTGATTGTAATGTAATGCAATGAATATGAGAATAGTATATTGGAATGCATTTCTGTGGTTTGGTAACAGAGGAGACATAACACTGCACTACAAATCACCCCACCTCAAAGAAAAAGATGCTATTAATTACCTCCATGCTTGATGGATCAACAACAAGGTCTCAGGTAAACTCATAGCACTCCACAAATAAGAATTACACATCTATTTCCAATTTTGACATATTTATTTGCTTCACTATTCCCCCCCTCTGTTTAAATCCAAACAATGGTGACCTTATAAATTTAGCTTGTTGTTCCTGTTTGCATCTGTTAAAACACCTTCATTATGCTGATTTGCTGTTTAACCTCTGCCTTATATGTATGGACTGGTAACTTCCATTTCATTGTATCTGAGGAAGTGTGCGTGCACATGAAAGCTCATACCTTGAATAAAATTTTGTTGGTCTTAAAGGTGCCCCTGGACTCCAACTTTGTTCTGACTCCTCTATAACTTGAAACAAAGTGGCTATACTCTCATAGGGAGCATTGAAGTATCCTCAGCCAACATAAAAAATGAGAATACTGATAGCTTGGCCAACAGGAATACTGACTTTACTCAGAAGGTTTAAGGGGGAGTACAAGAGTGACAAGAAATTCCTACATGTGTGTGGCTACATTTGTGTGGGCCTGTCCCTATAAGTGAAGGCTGGCAGATGAGACATGTATTTATGAGGTCAGAGACATCTGGGGCCCCAGAGTATGGTTCAGTGTTCTCCATGTTGCTGTTTTTTACTACAACTTCATCTAGGTATTTTTAGCAGTAGTAGAACTGAATTCCCCACAACTAACTTTCTTCATCTGTAAAATTAGGGAAACTATAGATGTCTGCCAAAAGCATTATGTGAATCAGTTCCTTTGTACCAATAAAAGATTTTTAAAGGACTGCTATCTGAATCATCCTTAGGCCATTCTTGGAAGGGACTGTAATGAAGAGACTGTCTTACAGTACTACAGTGCAGAAAAATAACTTTATTTTATTAACTATTTCTTATAGATTTATATGAAAGTTCCAGTCAAGGGATACTAATCTTCCATGATTAAAGAAAGGTAACAGGCTCTTAGTCAAAATGCAATCTAATAAGTACACCTACATCATTAATCCTTTTCATTTAGGAGTAGATCAAAATATACTTTGAAGACGTTTTAGAAAATATAGTGCATGCTGTCCACACATTTGACAGAGGATAATAGAGCTATTTATTTTACCTGATAGAAATATAAACAAACAGGTCACAGTACAAATTGCTTGTACAAGCCTCAGGAATGAACTGTCTTTGGAGAAATGGATATCATCCCCTATATCATGAACAAAAGGCTTGCAAGAAAAGAGAATAGTCACACTGCTTCCAACATAAATTCAGGTCTGGTCATGTGGCATGGTAAATGATCTAGGAAGGAAGGAAGGAACCCCATTTCAAGGGACCCTCGAACCTGTGGTACTACCCATGAATTTTAAACACCAGCCTAGCATTTATTTACTTACCAACTTCATCTATAGCCCACCATTCCCCCTTAAGTAACTTACTGTGAAGTAGGTTAGGCTGAGAGTGCGACTGGACCAAGGCTTCCCACCAAGCTTCCATGGCAGAGCAGGGGTTCAGACCCCGATCACCCAGATCCTAATCCCACACACTAACCACTTCTGCACCTTGCTGGCTCTCAAACTTGGGATGCAAATTTGGAGACTGAAATGAATCAGCAAAAACCTAGGTAGTAACACCCGGTCTCTGTTAGAGTATGGTCCTGGTTTTCTCTGATTTTATCCTTGTGATATATTACCATGAAATATTATCAGCATAACTGCACTGATAAACAGAAAATATTTCTAAATATAAATGAAATAAAAGGACAACCAAATAAAAACTGGTACACATAAATGGAACATGTAAGGTTCTACACTGTACTCAGTGCATTTGGAAGGGATTTTAATGTTCAAGGAGGAGCAAGCACTGTGGATTATAATATTATTATTGCTTTTACATTATGTTTAATACTCAGATGATTACTTCAAAATAAAATATTTAGAAGCTGCAGTCAGATGTGCTTTTAGATCCGACATAGCTGCGAACGCCTGACGGATCTAAAGGGCACGATCAGACAGCAACATCTGGGAAAGGTCCTGCAGCTGTCAGCACCCTGTGCTGCCCCACCACAGAAACAGAGTTAAAAGACACCAGGGGAAGTCTGGTCCTAACACTTGCCAGTGGGCCACGGATGGACTTTCCCCTGCCTGATCATTCAAGCATGCACTCAAGCCATTGGGATGGTCTGCTCATTCCATCCCGACTCGGTGCCATTTGTTCCCCTCGCTTAGCAATATGCGCATAACTACATACTCCATGGGGAACCCTCCGTGCAGATTCAATTCCTCGTTTATGCATGTGGGAAACAAAAGGCAAAAAAACCCCACTTGCCCGAGGTGGTGTCTGACCACACTGTGACAGGCTGAGCCCATAGCACAAAGGGTTATGTGATTGCGCAACTGCGAGTCAAATTCCTCCGAAGGAAATAGGGGTGCTTCCCCTCCATGTCAAATGGCACATCTGACCACAGCCATACATTACAATCACTAATACCAGAATCAAAGTCTGATATTCCAGTGAAGGAGCAGCAGAATTTGCTTTTTAAGACATCTGTATGTTTTATAACTATTTTATATACATAGATCTTGGGCTTGCTAGTCCCCAGGTGGGGGTGGGGACCCCCCACTTTAGCAGGCTCCTGCCCCCCACTGGCCAGCTGGCCGGTGGAGGAACCCTGCCCCCAAACAGATGTCCTTGCTCAATGTTGGTGATGTGCTGATGTCACTTCTGGATGTGCCATCATTGCGTCAGTGATGTCGGGGGCAACACTCTACTTCTTGGGCAAAACTCTATGGTTTGTAGCCATTTTTAACATAGAGTTTTGCCCAAAAAGTAGAGCATCGCCCTCAGTATTGCTGATGCAATGAAGTCACTTCCAGAAGTGACGTCATTGTGTCACTGACATCCCTGCCTACCCCCAGAAAAAACCCCAAATCCCCCTGCTGGCATGAGGTAGGCATCTGCCATCTGTAATAGATCTAGCCAATATTGCTGGAAGGCATCTCTTTGTATTTTATGGCATCTACCCCACAAAACCGTTAGCCATCAGACACCACCTCTTGCAGAGGAGCAGTGTGGCATCCTTACTATTTGGGGGACTGTTTTTCCTTTAAACCACCCTCTATGTATATAAACTTGGTAGTTTTCTGCTGCCACCAGGAATCAAAAGTTCCAATTCTCGAGGCGGGGTCTACGGCACAACGATGGCAGACGCCTTTCCCAGCTCTCTGGGAAGGCGCATCGCACAGCAGCGGGGGCACCCCCACAGGAGTTCGGGGGGAACTCCCAAGCCATAGGGCTTTTGAGGGTGAGCCTCTTTTCCTGCTAACTGCAGGGAGATGGAGGCTCCCCTCCACCCTGACGGTCCCTCTCGCTGACTGCATCCTCTTAGCAAGGCCACAAGCAGTGTCAATCCGGTCAAGCGCAGGAGATCTAGCAGAGGAGCGATTAAGAGCATGGTCAAGATAAAGACCAACAATGAACTGTGAGTTAAGGAGCGAACTGTGAGTTAAAATGAGCGATTTGTCTTCAGAAGAGAAAATCCCCCCAAAAAAGAAAAAAACTTTCTGAGCGATTGGAGCGTGCTAAGAGAGGGATGCCTCTCAGATGCATTTACATAAACGGAGGGGGGGAGAGAGAGAAACAATTGTAAATGGATACTTGAAGCGAAATCCTCCCCCAAACCCCTTAAGCGATTGGAGAGGGGTGCCTCTCTGACGCATTTACATAAATGGAGGAGGGGAGGGGGAGAGAGAGAGAGACAGCTGTAAATGGATACTTCTGTAAATGGATATCTCTTGTGGGAGATATCCATGAGCATTTAAACAGCATATGCGATTCTCAGAGCCAGGAAGAAAGAGATTTTATTGAAAATAAAACGTTGAAATGGCAGGCACTCCAAAAAAGATGGCGAAAACTCAGAGAAGAAGGGAAGTAGATGTCATTGCACTTATAGCGGAAGCCACCAAGCCGATTCTGGAGCAACTTGTTGGTATTAACCAGCAGCTTGCCAAGATAAACAACAATTTGTGTCCCGGCAGCTCCAGTTGGCAACGATAGTAGAAAAAATGGAACTGAGGGCTTTCAAAGCGAATGAGATGGACACTAAATTAAACAGCGATCTCAATGAGAAAAGGAGAAAAAGCACAAGAGAAACAGGAAAGATTTACAAGGATTTAACTCCTTCCTTGCAACTGTTCCTAGAAATCATCGTAAATCCTGCTGAGAAAAAAGAGCTGGAGTTTCCCTTCACAATCAAGAAACCTTTGAGATGCCACTGGGCCTCGAGGGCGAGACCAGAGAGGAAGAGGCTTAAGACTGGCGGTTTTATCCCTTTGGACAGAAGAACTGGGCTGCAGAATTTGGAGTGAACATCTAAGAAGCTATTAAGATTTTAGAGAGTTTTAGAATAGATGTAAAGACGGAAGGACTCTGGAAATTGCCTTTATGAAGCGATTTGGAGGAGATGCTCGGGAAATCTTCTCATAACAAGTAACAAACTAACATATAAGCTTAGAAAGACAGGTCCTCACAAAGTATATTGTTTATTAACAGCCTTTTTTTTAACTAACGGTAGTTTAACAGGGAATGATCTCCTAACCTTGGATTTTTAGTTTAGTGTGGGATGCCTTTCCTTTCTCCCTAATTGTAGTTCCCCTATCCCTATTTTTTCTTGGTAGTTTTTGTAGTATTAAAAAAATAAAAAATCCCCTCCGGGGGCTTATAAAAAAAATTCCAATTCTCTCTCTTTTGGTAGTTTGATCCAGGGTTTGGGCACTTCAGAGGACTGTGGCCCTGAGGAAGGACTGTACTGATTTCTGGGATATGTTTAAACAAAAATTGATTTATTGAATAAAGAACAAAATAGGTTTCTGGTTATCTTGAACTGCTTCTGCAAAAAGGAACTTGTAAATATAACTGGCAAGGTGTCACACACAGTCTCTCAGACATCAAAATTCCACACTGACAGGCTTCTCTTTCTCATATAGGTAGGCACACTGGCTAAGCTCTTTGTCTTATAGGCACACAAGATAAAACAGTTGTCTATCCACACAGTTTAGACACTAGTTTCTTTGCCATATAGACTCTCTGACAAAACTTTTAGAGTCACACAGACCCTCTCCATAGCTCTTCCACACTTCACTTTCCAAAGACACATACATAGAACTCTCTGTCATAAAACACACACAGATTCCTCTCAGAAAATCTCCTCCCACACTCAGTCACCAGCCAATCAAAACACACGTGTCTCCCTCTGTCATTCTTCTTACAGTACTGCAGTCAAATTCAACACTTAAAGACACACACACACCAAAATATGGAATCATTACAGGCAGTTTATAGCTAGAATAGCCATAAACACCCCTCTTAAAAGATCATCTCAAAAATCACTGCCTGGCCTAAAGTGGAACAAAATGGATGCCAGCCAGGTAAGAGCCTTATTAGTGGTCTGAAGGTTTGCGGAGACCATGAGGGGCGATTACATCGGGCCAAGGGATTCCGGTGCTCCTGGGGAGGGGAAAGTATAGTGGTGGCAGCAGGCAGGGTAGCAAGGGTAGGGGGTGGAGAAACGGAAAAGCTCGGCCCCCTTCCAGCCTGCGTCCCATCCCGAGGGATGTCGGCAGTGGGGCTAGGAAGATGAACCCCCCTCCATCATTGGTGTTGTGCAACGCCAGGTCTATAAATAATAAGACCATGGTCCTTAGGGACTTCCTGCTAGAGCAGAATGTAGACCTGGCATGTGTGACCAAGACCTGGGTGCGGGAAGGGGAGACTGTGGCTCTCTCCCAGTTGGCCCCTCCCAGGTTCTCGGTCCTACACCAATTGCGGACTAGGGGGCGGGGGGAGGAGTGGCTCTATTCATCCGGGAGGCTTTCTCCTTCAGGGTGGTCCCGTCGCTGAAGATCACGGGCATCGAGTGTGCCAGCCTGGTATGGGAGGCCGAGGAGGGTTTGGCGATTTGGCTGGTGTACCGACCATCTAACGCACTGACCGATAGCCTGCCATCCCTGATGGAGGCCATATCAGGCCCTAGACTGATAATCGTGAGTGATTTCAATGTCCATGCTGATGACACAACCTCTACTCAGGCAGCGGACCTACTGTCGTCCATGGCATCACTGGGACTCTCCCAATATGTAGCGACCCCCACTCACCGAGCTGGGCACATACTCAATTTGATCTTCGCGGCAGACGTAACAGTTGACCAGGTTACTGCCCTGGCAGTCCCATGGTCGGACCACCATGCCCTGAGGTCCCGCCTGAATGTCCCACCCCGACCCTGTTTAGGTGGCAAGCACATTTTAGCTCACCCACAGAGCCAGATGGACCCAGTGCGGCTCCAGATGGTTCTGTGGGATCCAATTCCCCCTGGCAGCTCGCTGGATGAGCTCGTAGAGGATTGGCATAGCCAACTCTCTGTGGCCATTGACAAGATCGCTCCCTGGCGCCCTCTGCACCCTTGCACTAAGCTTGCTCCTTGGTTTACCAAGGAACTACAGCTTATGAAGTGAGAGCTAAGATGGCTAGAGAGACGGTGACGTCGAACTCAAGATGAAGCTACAAGAACATCTTATAGGACGTTTATGAGATCCTATGAGATGGCAGTCAAAGTCGTGAAGAGAGAGTACTTCATGGCTATGATTGCATCTGCAAGCTCACGCCCAGCCCAATTGTTTAGAACAATTCGGTCTATAACTGCTTTGCCAGAGGGCAAGCCAAACATTAGGGAATTGGATATAGCCTGTGAAGCATTTGCGAACTATTTCGCGGACAAAGTCTTGGCACTCTGCCGCGACCTCCCCGCCACAGTTGAAACAGTGAGTGAGCTCGAGGCTCCATGCATATCTTTGACTTCAACCCTGGATCAATTCAGCCCGCTCAGTCTAAAGGAAGTCGACAGATTGCTCATGACCGTACATCCAACCACGTGCGTCCTGGACCCATGCCCTTCCTGGCTTATTAAAGCTGGCCACAAGGGGTTTCGAGGTGCCCTTAGGGATATTATCAACAAGTCCCTCTGAGGGGCTGTTCCCAGGGGCACCCAAGGAAGTGATGGTCTGCCCTCTCTTAAAAAAACCATCTCTGGACCTGGCCAAATTGGCTAACTATCGACCGGTCTCCAATTTGCCCTATCTGGGCAAATTAATTGAGAGGGCGGTGGCAATTCAGTTGCAGGGCTTTATGGATGACTAGCAGTAAAGCCCGTTGTGAAAGCAATACAACGGGATCTAGAAAGAGGCTCTGGGGCAGTGTTCTGGCTTTGGGCAAACAGTGTCATTTTGCTGTGTTGACCTCAGCAGGGTATAATGACAGAGTCCACTGTTTTCTAAAGAGGAACTGATCTCTGCTACCTGAAGAGCAGTTGTAATTGTGAGTGATCTGTAGCCCTCACCTGGAGATTGGCAGCAATTGTTACCCTGGACAAAATGGCTGGTTTGGAGGGTGTAGTCTATGGCATTCTACCTGTCTGAGGTCCCACCCCTCTGCAAACCCCACCCTCTCCAGGCTCCAGGAGGCAGAAGCCTCCGGTCGCCCGCTCCCTTCCCCTCCCCCACCACCGACTCCTCCCTCCCCCCCCCCTCCCTCCAGGGCCGGCACCGGGAGGCAGAGGGCTCCGGCCGCCGCCATTCCCCCACCCCCCTCCCACCCTCACCCACTACTGTTTACCTTACCACCATCCAGCCTATGTGTT
>NW_015169809.1:329378-348858 GCF_001447785.1 Gekko japonicus | reverse complement strand
GACTGGAGGTGCAAGCCTCCGGCTGCCGGGTCCGTTTCCACCCCCCCACTCCAGGACCGGTCGCCTGCTCCCTTCCCCTCCCCCACCACCCACTCCCAACAGGCACTGAGGGGAATGTAGGGTTGCCAGCTCTAAGGAGGGAAATACCTGGAGGTTTGGGGGGTGGATTCTGTAGAGGGTAGCATTGGGTGGGGGGGTGGAAGGACTCAGCAGGTATAATGTCATAGGGTCTACCCTCCAAAGCATCCATTTTCTCCAGGGGAACTGATCTCTGTCATCTGGAGATCAATTGTAACAGTGGGAGATCTCCAGGTCCCACCTGGAGATTGGCAACCCTAGGGGAAAGTCAGCTGCACAGCAGGGGGTTGAAGAGAATTTGAATTAGCACCAGAGCTTTAAGATCTCTCCAGCTGTCACCTGGAGACTGGCAACAGCTTGTCTGGAGTGTGGGCAGTATGGCATTGTATCTGTCTGAGGTCCCCCTCTTCCTCCTCCTCCTCAGACCCCACCCTCAGCAGGCTTCATCCCTAAAATATCCTGGAAGTTGGCAACCATCAGCCAACCTTTATCTGCCTGTCTGTCTTGTTTTACAAAACCCCCCCCACAGCCTCTGCCTAGGGAAAGGGCAGCTGACATCATTCTCCTCTTCCCTATGAGGTATGTTATGCAACTGAAAATCCCAACTGCCTTGCGGGGGGGGGTGAGTTTGAGGTGTGGAATGGAGTGTAGTCCAATCAGCTTCCATATGCAAATAACCTTGGAACGCTGGGCGGGACTGCACAAAGCAGCCAGTCAACCCAGCCAGTCTCTTCTGAGTGGCAGTTTTTCCGGCCTAACACTAAAGGGGCCAAATTTAGAATGTTCATATAGAATGTTCTTACTCAATTATATATAAGGAGAGATACTTCCATGTTAGATCCCTTCCAGTCTGGCTTTCGTCCAGGACACGGGACGGAGACGGCACTAGTCGCTCTCACAGATGACCTTTGGAAGCATCTGGATCGGGGCGGATTGGTGGTACTGTTGCTGTTGGACCTGTCGGCTGCATTTGACACGGTCGACCATCAATTACTGGTCCACCGCCTCACTGACATGGGAATTCAGGGGCTTGCCTTGTAATGGCTCACTTCCTTTCCTCATGGTTGAGGACAAAGGGTGGCACTAGGGGAGCAGCAGTGGGTTCCTCAAGGGGCAGTGCTCTCCCCGATTCTATTCAACATCGATATGCACCCCTTGCCCAGATTGCCCGGAAGCATGAGCTGGGATGTCACCGGTATGCTGATGACACCCAGCTCTATCTGATGTTGGGCGGGCGAACTCCAGACCGGAAAATCTGGACTGGGCATTACAAGCCGTGGCTGGTTGGCTTAGGCAGAGTTGGCTGAAGTTGATGCCGCCGAAGATGGAGGTCCTGTGCTTGAGTCGGGGCAGCCCTCGCATTAAGCTCGCTCCTTGCTTTACCCAGGAACTACAGCTTATGAAGTGAGAGCTAAGACGGCTAGAGAGACGGTGGCGTTGAACTCGAGATGAAGCTACAAGAACATCTTATAGGACGTTTATGAGATCCTATGAGATGGCAATCAAAGTCATGAAAAGAAAGTATTTCACAGCTATGATTGCATCTGCAAGCTCATGCCCAGCCCAATTGTTTAGAACAATTCGGTCTATAACTGCTTTGCCAGAGGGTAAGCCAAACGTTAGGGAATTGGATATAGGCTGTGAGGCATTTGCGAACTATTTCACGGACAAAGTCTTGGCGCTCCGCCACGACCTTCCCACCACAGTTGAAACAGTGAGCGAGCTCGAGACTCCATGCACATCTTTGACTTCAACCCTGGATCAATTCAGCCTGCTCAAGTTGACAGATTGCTCACGACCATACGTCAACCACGTGCATCCTGGACCCGTACCCTTTTGACTCACCCAGGATTATTCTCATCAACACCTATGTCCATTTCCCCTAGACCCACTTCCCTTGATTAATTGACAGTTAAGTAACACTTAAGCCTATTCACCTTACCCATTAGCCCTAACCGTCCAACATTTACAGGGTCTTCGAGCCTCTTCCCACCTTTCGTCCACCTCCAGTAAACCCATCAAGTTATTGTTTTCTGGCAAATACCTCAGCCTGCCCAAGGGTATGTTTTGCCCTATAAGTTATGGCACCATGCTCCATGGCAGTATTTATGTTCTTGGTCACACCCCCACTCAGTGGGTTCTCTTCATAAAATGCTGGCTGTTTTGCTGCTACTTCCTGGAGCTCTACAAGATTTGGTAAATATTACCCTTCCCCAAAAAAGGCTTTTTTTCCTTCCCTGATTTCCTCTTAGCTCTGGCGTTTGTGTTTATTGTGTGCATTTTTGTTTTATTCTTTCCTTTTAATAAAAACCTTTCTGGTTGAACATCTGCCTGGTTTATTTGAGAGTTTTCTTAAGGAGAAAAATCCCCATATACATAGGTGGAGAATCCCAGTTACCCCCTCTGGCTCTGGCTCCTTAAAGCTAATTTCCCTCACTAATTAGGAGATCGCCTGTTTGGGTAACAGAATGTTGTTGTTGTTGTTCAGTCGCACAATCGAGTCCAACTCTTCACAACCCCATAGACCACATCACGCCAGGCCCTGCCTTCTGTCATCCTCTGGAGTTTGCTTAACAGAATAGATTGACTTTAAAAGATGTTCCACAAAAGTATCAGTATTGAAGGAGAATTTTTTTTCAAGTGAAATTTGTAGTAACAGATGTATCCTGTCAGTAACAATAGTCCTTGTGAATTTTTAGTTTTCCTCCTAATTATGGTGATGGTCCTGTAAAATGTTGGCAGGGTAAGGAATATGAAAATGCATAAGATGGAAAGCAGGTGACTTAAAAGCTTCAGCTAGGAGCTCATCAGAACTAGAGGATAACCATCTATGGGTAAAAGGAATGCCTTTTTTTACTAGAACATGAAAAGGAGAATTGAAAGACTCAAACTAGTACAAGGAGGTGGTCTTAGCAGGGAGACAACATGAAACCAATTGCTTGCCTTTAGAGGAGAGAACAAAGTACATTTCTGTTGAATGCAATGAAACTTCCAAAACAGCTCCCACATCTCAAAAAATTTTACATCGATCTTTCTCCTTTGTTTGATTATCTGCTTTATTACATGCATAGTGGATTGGTCTCTTAAATAGCAGCATTACTGCTGGATTTGGAATATATTTGTGAAGGAGAATCTGGACTAAGCAGGCATTAATTGAAGAGAATGGTTAACTGGGCATGATGAACATTTTTAATGAACTGAGAAATCAATTGTTCAGTGTTGTTTTCTTCCCTTGAATAATAATTCAAATACTTCAGAATTACTGTTCATCCAGAGATAGATAAACTTTTCATTTAAACTATGATTTACTGTAGTTCTGTAAGACTGGTGGTGGTAGAAAGTGCTGTCAAGTTGCAACCCAGTGGTTCGAAAGCCCGTACGGGCAAGTAGATGAATTGGGTACCTGCTCCTAGAGTGGGGGGGGGGGACCCTCCTTCCCTTCGGTGTGCGGTGAAGCGGCGGTGGCTGAGCAGTGGAATTGTGGCGACGGCAGCTGACGAAACATGGCGGTGGCAACGGCGGCGAATCGAGCGGCCTGGACGGAGACTGGGCCAGCAGGGCACGGCACCGAGGCAACGTGGTAGGCCGGAACCAATCAGGACAGAGGCCAGCTGCGGCAGCGCGCGCTGTCGTGCACGGAGGGACCATCCCCGGAAGGAGTCGCTGCGGTCGAAGAAGATCTGCGCTGAGACGTCGTCACCCGGGACTAAGAACGTCCGCAGAAACAACAACCAAGAGACCCTGCCACAGGTGCCTGATAGGTAGTCATTTCCCCTCAATGTGTGGCCCTAGTGAGTATAATTAAAATTGTACTGTGTAAACCACTCAGAGCCCTTCGGGGGTTGAGCGATCTAGAAATTGAAAGTTAAATAAAATAAATAAATAAAATAAATAGTGCCCCTGTAGGGTTTTCAAAGCAAGAGATGGACAGAAGGTGATTTGCCATTGCCTGTGTCTGCATAGCAACCCTCAGCTTCCTTGCTGGTATCCCATCCAAGTACTAACCGTGGCCAGCTTTGTTTCTCTTCCAAGAGCTAACAAGATCGGGCTATTCTGGGCTATTCAGGTCAGGGCATAAGCCTGGTACAATGGGAATAATTGCTTTTTAATTATAAGAAAGAAGAGAAAGAGAAAAAGACAATATACCAATTCATTATTAATTGTTTTCATTTTTCTTTGCATTAAGTTGGCTGTGCTCTCCAGATGTTAGACCAGCTGTCTGAAGAGACATCTTGGATGGGAAAGAGGCACATATTAATGCAAAACACTTAAACATAATAAAAATGAATGTGTGTTGGAGTCTCCAGAGTCTTATTATATAGTCAGTTACAGTGGGCTGAGTTCCATTTTCACAATTGCCTTTTCACTACATCCTTTTGTCAACCAAACATAGCTATGCTGTGTACTGTATTTGAGTGTATTCTCTGGCCAGTTATTTGGAAGGGAGACCATGAAGGAATACCAGGGTTGCGATGCGGAGGGCGGCAATGTCAAACCGCCTCTGAATTTCTCTTGCCTTGAAAACCCCATGGGGTGACCATATGTCAGCTGAGACTTGATGGCCAAAAACACCATTTCTATCTGAAAACCACAGGATAGTTTTAAATTAGCAAATCTAGAAATGACGTATATTTGTATTCATGTGCATTTTTTACTTCAGCTGAAGGATTCTTCCAAAATATGCTGAAATTGTGTGACATTCTGACAGGGAATACACTAACATGGCAGAACAGACAAAATAGAGGAAAAATAACTCACATAGAGACACATATTACCTTAAAAGGAACTATATAGAAGAGTGATAGTCAGTGGCTTATGAGCCACATATAGCTTTTTGACATACTACCTGTGGCTGTTCCCCAATATGGCATCCTTCCCATATTCCGGGAAAGTGAGCAAGGTCATTGGCTGGTAGGGCTTGTGGTATACAGGTGGTTCAAACCTTAAGATAGCCACTGCCGGAAAGACTGGGGTATGGGTAAGCTGTGAGCATCCCTGAGCTGTGGATCTCATTCCAGGGATGGAAGGCTGTATTCTCCAACCCTACTCTCCTTCTTTGCGGCCTCTATGCTCTCAAGTGCCGAAAGGAAAGCAAGCTGATTGCAGAGAATAAAGAGTAAAACCACCACAGCAGCCACCTAAGAAAAGAGCAAGCTGCCCAGAGGGCAGGGATGGTTTTATTCCATTTCTCCACAGCCAGTCTTGGCACCTTGGTAATCTCAGTCTCACCTGACCTGCTATGCTTCATGCTTAGGAGAGAAAAGGAAGGCAGAGAGGGAAGCCCTTCCCCTCATTCCAAATGTAAAGTTTGGGCAGCGGTATGGAGAGACAATCCCACGTGCACCAAAGTACTCAGATAATTTAAAACATTAAAAATGTGCTACAATACATTCACAAATACATGTGTTTTTGTGAATCTGTGTTTGCACATGTATGAAAAAAGGCATCTGGTACTGACCTGTAGTGGCTTCCAATTTCTATGTAAGCGCACATGAAAGGGCTGGTATTGATTTTTAAATTCCTCAATTCCCAATTTATTTATTTTTAAAAAAATTATTTTAAAATTTTTGAGTACAACTTTGTCAACAATAAAACATTTAAATTAAAATAACTAATTACAAAATATGAATAATAATATCCAATGATTAACAATAGTACCAATTGGAAGCAGAGATGATTATAGTACATCAGGCAACTTTAGAACAATGTTTAGAACAGATGTAACTCCCCACTCTCTGATGCAATATTTGTTTTGTCTCTTGTCATTTATAGTGATGAAAGGGCAGAGGAGTGACTTTCTTTTGGAATCCTTTGTGGACAAAACTCTGATTGGCTCCTTATTTGCATGGCTTTATGATTCGTTTTCAAGCATTTATGGGTTCCCTTTGATTTACTGTCTGCATTTAAAGGGCTTTTTTTCATAAGCAGCACTTCAATTTTCTGTCTTGCTTTGCTCAGTTTTATTGTTTAAATGGAATTTTGATTAGCTTTTTTAGTATTATTGTTTTATTTAAAATCTTGATTTTCATGTTGTGTCCAGTGCTACACAAACTAAGATTTAAATAAAAGCAGTAACCCCCACCATCACCATTCATTCCTATGAGGAGTTCTGTGTGAACAGTAGATGCTCCAGGGAGTCAAAAACCAACATGATTCTGCAGGTATTTAGCATAAGTATTTTATAAGCATAAGCTTTTATAAGCTTGGAGCTATATAAAAGATATTTGTTAAAAGCACAGTTGTAAAAAAACTGCACCATATTGGCTATATATGTACTTGTGAGGCAGCCCAGGAGCACAGGTGAATTCTTCTGAAGTCAGCAGAATCTTGGGGCTTTCTAAATTGGTTCAGGTTCTGGAAGACTTTGATAGCAGCAGATAGCATAACTCTTTTGCTGAGAGCCTGTTCTAAACGAGTGGGTGGGTGTGAAGTACCAGTCTTTAAGAAGGAAATCAGTATACTGTTGGATTATGACTTACATTCAGAATTTAACTACAAGCTTGACATTAATATCCCGGCTTTGAAAGTTCAGAGCCGACAACAAGCTTCACTGAAAGTAAAAGAATGAGAAGATCAAAGTCTTAGTTTTACTCAACACTGGACATATGTATTGAAAGGTGAGTCAATAAGGTTTGCCCGATAACTGTGGCAGAAAATTAAGCGGAGCAGTTCTGTACAGCGGCCTGAATTGGCTTGGGCCTCTCTGTTTGGGTCTTTCCCATAAGGCATTGCGGAGGCTCTTCAACCTGACAATGCACCCTGCACTCTGCTCTAAAAGAACTGTTTACATTTCTGAGTTCTAGCCTCAAAGCCAAAACATCTAGATATCAGGACCTGTGGCTCCAAGCTCCTGCCTTGACAGGGAGGGTGGGTTTTTTTAATAAAGTATTTTATTAGTTTATACATAGAAAGAGGGAAAGGGGAAAGAAGGGAAAGGAAAAGATATAGAAATATGTAAGAAAAAGTCTAATTTAACATTCTGCATGCAAATCTTCTCATAAAAGCTTATAACCATCAGGGGTCATTTCCTGCGAGAGCGCACAGGAGCGGAGCTCCGGCAGTAAGGAGCCCAGGGGGCGGGCACATGCAACAAGCCCCGCCCCCTGCTCCCAGCAGCCCTCAGTTGGGCCACGAGGAGCAAGAAGCAGCCCGGCAAGTTGCAGAGGCCCCCCCCCCCGGCCCACCTTCAGGTGCAAGCTCTCCCTCCTCTGTGAGGGCAGATCTGCGTGTTCCCCCCTATAGCTAGCAATCCAAAACAGTTCAGTGGCACCTTTAAGACCAAGTTTTATTCAGGTACAAGCTCTCCCTCCTCTGTGAGGACAGATCTGCACGTTCCCCCCCCCCCCATGGCTAGCAATCAAAAACAGTCCAGTGGAGCCTGAGTGGTAGGTGTTGCCTTCTGACACACTTCCGGTGATTCCAGGGGGTGTGGTATATGCAAATAAGTTATGCTAATAAGTTATGCTAATGAGCTCCTGCCCCTCTTTTTCTACGAAATGACCCCTGATAACCATCATTCTTATTGTTCTTCATTTAATCTTAGTTTCTCAGTACTTGTGTCTTAACCAGTCATAAAAGGTCCTCCATGGTCCCATAAATTCTTCTTCCATTTCTCCTTTTAATATATTTGTCAATTCGTCCATTTTGGCACAATCCATAATCTTTGTTATTAGCTCATAACGTATTGGGATTTTCAATATCCTCCATGTCGTTGCAAATAAAATTCTGGCTGCAGTTATAACATGTAAAATAAAGTATCTATGGTTCTTATTTAAGTCATCTGGTAAACAGTTTACAGGAATATCTCTGGTTTAAAAGTCAGGGAGGGTGTTTTTAACCTGGTAATACAATGACTCCACTCAGAGTCTTCTGGTCAGAAAAGGGAGGGGTCTAGGTTTCATCAGGACCATCCAATTTCTTGATTGACAGCTAATCTGGATTCTAAAGGTATTTAACACCAGTGTTTGAGATGCTAAGGGCCCTCTGCCAATACCATGGTTAGGTCTTGCCCAAACGGCCGGAATGCATTCCTAAATAGATAATAATTCCTAAATGAATAATAAGTGCATTATTTGTTTATAAGTATTGGTTTGTCTTTTCCCTTCTGTAAAATGAATACTGAAATTGCTATTTGCTTGAAAATTGGTGCAGTAAGGTTTTCTTTCAATAAATCAAAGATACTTTGGAACAGGTTTTTTCCCTCTCTCTTTCTCAAATGATGATGTTCCTGCCAGTTTCAAGCCCCGCCCCCCAATCGAGCTGGGTGGGGATGGGATTCCTAGGAAAAGCTCCAGGACTCTTAAATTCCCCGACAATAACTTCAAATGTATTTGCTTATTATAGTTATCTCCTACCTTTCTTCTATCATGGCTCCCCCAGGTGGCATATAAACAATTCCAAAGAGGTTATCCACCAAGCACTGACCAGACTTAGACCTGCTGAGTTTCAGCAAGGTGCTTTTATAACCTATACTGGTGTGGGGGTTCTAGGGGGCTAAACCAGGAAGAAAATTTGCAAGATATCTGTGAGTAAAGGACAAAGGGAGGGGACAAGGCCCTTTCAAAGACCATTCTGGCCATTGAGGAAGGGCTCACTGAGGCCAGGTCTATCCCCGGCAGCAACCACTGGGTGACTTCATACCACCTGACCACCTCGGCCTGGCTGTTTGCTACCATTCAATTTAATTTCTCCCATTTACTAATTAGTTGTTCATATATATAATTGCCAATTTCCAAATCCACATGTACTCATCCAGTATTGGCTTCAGATGGTGGTGGATAGAGCAATGATGACTGAGGGTGACATGATAGAGGTTTACAAGATTATGCATGGGATAGAGCAGGCATTTATTTATTTATTTATTTATTTATCAGATTTATACCCCGCCCTCCCTCCCTTTCTCACAATACAAGAACTCGTGGGCACTCAATGAAATTGCTGAGCAGTTGGGTTAGAATGGATAAAAGGAAGTACTTCTTCACCCAAAGAGTGATTAACACATGGAATTCACTGCCACAGGAGGTGGTGGCATCTACAAACATGGACGGCTTCAAGAGGCAATTGGATAAACATATGGAGCAGAGGTCCATCAGTGGCTATCAGCCGCAAGGTATAGATAGGAACTCTTGGTCTGGGGCAAGTGATGCTCTGTATTCTTGGTGTTTGGGGGGGCAACAGTGGGAGGGCTTTTAGTGTCCTGGCCCCACTGGTGGACCTCCTGATGGCACCTGGTATTTTTGACCACTGTGTAAACAAGTGTTGGACTGGATGTGCCACTGGCCTGATCCAACATTGGCTTCTCTTATGTTCTTACGCTGTCAAATCACAATTGATTTATGGTGACCTCATAGGGTTTTCAAGGCAAGAGACATTCAGAGGTGGTTTGCCATTGCATGGCTTTGCATTACGACCCTGATATTCTTTGGAGGTCGCCCATCCATTTACTAGCCAGGGCCGCCCCTGCTTAGGTTCCAAGATCTGATGAGATTGAGTTAGGCTGGGTTATCTAGGTCAGGGCTCCAATTACCTTACACAAAGTGAAAAGAGCCCAGAAAATCATATCCAGCTCCGCAGCAACACAAGCTGACTCTCCCTGTCTTGATAACTCTCTGTTCAGCACTTCTGCCCCACAAAAAATCAGTTCCTAAAGATTACACTTTCAGCCTAATTAGCAATTTACCATGATCCTTCCAAGGAACATGGGCACAAAAATAGGAAATTAAAGTATGGAGCCTGAGGAGGGTAGAGTTTGGGGATGGGACCTCATTCCAGTATAATGCCACCACCCTCCAAAGCAGCCATTTTTTTCAGGTGGAACTGATCTCTGTAGTCTGAAGTTCAGTTGTAATTCTGGGAGATCTCCAGGTCCCACCTGGGGGCTGGCAACCGTAAGAAACTACAAATAGCATTATGGACTTTTTTATGTGAGACACTGTACAAACACTGATGGATTTTTACTCTAACTGAAAATCATCATCTTCAACAAAAATAAAAATTAGATATTTGAAGAAGAAGAGGAGATTAGATTTATACCCCGTCCTTCACTACCCAAAGGTGTCTCAGAGCGGCTCACAAACTCCTTTCCCTTCCCCTCCCCACAACAGACCCCCTGTGAGGTAGGTGGGGCTGAGAGACCTCTTGACAGAAACTGCTTTTTTTCAAGAACAGCTCTTATCAGAACTACAGCTTGCCCAAGGTCATCCAGCCAGGTGTAAGTGGAGGAGTGGGGAATCAAACTATTATTAGTACTTTAGGGATAACATTTGAACAGATAGCACATCCCACAGAATCTCCTCCAATGGTGGTCGTACATAACTTCTAAGCATTTTTTGGATGATCCTCCACATGGATAGCTTTTCTAGGGCTGTATGAGAAAAGCAGGTCAGGTACTGCAGGTAGGATCAAAGAAAGGACTGAGCAAACATGTATCTCAGAAGCCAATGCAAATGCAAGTCCAGAGACCAAAGGAAGAGAACCTTCCCAAGAACAAATTAATGCATAATTGTGTAGGGGCTTTAAAAAATGTTAACTGTGGTTTCCCATAAAATCTACCCAGATGCCACAATATGAATTCCCCACAATTTCATAATTATAAAATAATTTGCTTTGGGGACTATGTTACTCGAGTTTGAATATTTGCCTAAGGAAAGGCTACATGAATGCAAAAAAAGCTGTATCCAGTGATCTTACTCCTGTTCTCAGGTCCCTGCTTAGTCACTATTAATCTGTCATAATGATGCTCCATAAATACAATCAAAATGTACACAATTTCCTGGCAAGAATTTTGGCAACAGCTGAGCATCATTTGTTCAAATGCTTGTCAAATGTTATTCAATTTCAGTTTCATTTCTCAGTATTCTAGTACATTAATAGTCAAATGCTTTCCATACATAATATGTGCCTATAAGTGTAAAGTAACAAGCCTGTCAACATGCCCCTCATTGAAGTTTATGTCCACACTACAGGTGCTGAAGAGGGAAAAATTGAAAGCTCTTATGCAAGTTTCCAGAAAGAAACTGATCACACAACTAAACAAGATGTATTGATAATCATAGGTGACTGGAACACAAAAGTGGGAAACACAGTAGAATCAAATAGTGTTGGAAAATCTGGGCTATGAGCACAAAATTAAGCAGGAGAACAACTCACAGAATTCTGTGCAGATAACAAGTTGTTCATTGCAAGCACATGTTTCAGGCAACTGAACAGACAACTGTATAATGTTGTCGAAGGCTGTATACAACTGTATACATGGACGTCACAGGATGGACAATGTATAAATCAAATAGATTACATAATCAGAAGCATAAAATGGAGAAACTTGGTTCTCTTTGCTAAAACAAGACCAGGAGCTGATTGTGATACAGACCATGAATTATTACTATTGAAAATTAGAATAAAGCTAAAGAAAAACACCAAACCATTCATAGTGCCAAAATACAATCTAAACAACATCCCTGAAGAGTTTGAAGACAATGTAAAGAACAGATTTGCATTACTAAGTTCAAGTGAGTGTGAACTGGAAGAACTTTGGGTTGAAACCAAAGATATTCACAAGGAAGAACATGCAAACACTATTTCTGTAGCCAAAAGAAATGAAAAGCTTTTAATGGATGTCTGATGAAATACTTAAAATTGCTAAATACAGATGAGAAGCAAAAGAAATAGAATCAGAAGTCTAAATGCAGCACATACAAAGAGAGTGATACTGGCTGCGGTCACACACACTAAATAATCCACTTTCAATCCACTTTCAAACTGGATTTTTACTGTGTGAACTGGCAAAATCCAGTTGGAAAGCACACTGAAAGTGGATTGAAAGTGGATTATTTAGTGTGTGTGACCGTAGCCTATAATTATTAGTGTAAAGGAACAAAACAACAAAAGGTGGGGGTGGGATTTGTTCCAGAAGATCAAAAAAATCAAATGGAAATTTAAAGCACAGTTAGGCGTGCTGAAAGATCAACATGGAAAGTCATTAATTGAACTGGACAAAAATAAAGAAAATATAAAGAAAATATGGGAACAGTATACAGAAGAGATGAAAAGATGACAGATTCCTTCAAAAGAAGGATCTTTTGAAAAAGAACCTGCAGTTTTAGAAAGTGAAGTGAAAGCTGCACCCAAAGCAATTTGAAGGAAAAAATTACCAGGAGTAGATGGGATATCAATAGTGCTATTTCAAGCCACAGAAACTGAGTCCACAAAAATCTTAACAAGAATATGCCAACAAATATGGAAAAACAATGGCCCACAGACTTGAAATGCTCAATCTACATTCCAATTTGAAAAAGGAGATGTTAAAGATTGCAGCAGCCATCTGATAATTGCAATTTTTCACACAAGAAAAGTGATGCTCAAAATTTTACAACAAAAACTGTTACCATATATGGAACAAGACATCCCAGATGTTCAAGCTGGGTTCAGAAAACAAAGAGGCACTAGAGATCATATTGCAAATTTACATTGGTTACTGGAGCATGCGAGAGAATTTCAAAAGAAAATCAGATTGTGTTTCAAAGATTACAGCAACACTTCTGACTGTGTGGATTTTGAAAAGTTATGGTTGGTTTAAAAGGAAATGGGTGTGCCACGACATCTGATTGTTTTGATGCCCAAGCTATACTCTGGACAAGAAACTACTGTTAGGACAGAATATGGAGAAACAGAATATCTTCATATCGCTTCGATCAAAATGCAGACCATATAATAAGGAAAATTAGATTCGCTTTAGATGAAGGTGGAGTGAAAATGGGTGGAAGGAACACTAACAATTTGAGATAAGCATTTCACATTACTGCCAAAAAATAGCAAAGACGCGAAATAAATACTGCTGGTTAAAACAGAAAGGCCAAAGCAGGATTACAGCTGAACATCAAATCAAAAAGACAAATCAAGAAGACAAAAATTACACAAGGAATTATACAACTTTAAGATTGATTATGAAGAAACTGAATATGTTAAAGATCTTCTGTTCCTTGGCTCCATCATCAACCAAAAGGGAGACTGCAACCAAGAATTCAGAAGAAGGCTGAGATGGGAAGGACAACCATGAAGGAGCAAGAAAAGATCCTTATTTGTAAGGATGTGTTGCTGGTGACCAAGATCAAGATAATACATACTACAGTATTCTCCTGACTATGTATGGGTGTGAAAGTGAAGAAAGTTGTTTCATTTGAAGTGAAGTTTCATTTGACAGTGAAGAAAGCAGACTGGAAAGAAAGTTGTTTCATTTCAAATGTGGTGTTGGTGGGTTCTATATCAAATCAAGCATGAACTCTCCCTAGAGGCTAAAATGGCCAAACTGAGGCCACTGCACTTTGGTCACATTATGGGAAGACTTACTGGAAAAGACAATAATGCTAAGAAAAGTTGAAGGAAGCAGGAAAAGAGGAAGATCCAACACGCAAAGGATTGAAGGAAGCCTGACAGCCCTCAGTTTGCAAGACCTGAGCAAGGCTGTTAACAATAGGATGTTTTGGAGGTCATTAATTCATAGCGTCTCCATAAATCAAAAGCAACTTGACAGAACTTAAGACACACAACCTCTGCTGTCTATAGCTGATACAATCATATCCTATATCCTGTTAAGCCATGGGGAAAGGCAGAATATAAATGCTTTAACAAATAAAATTTATATGATATACAAAAAATGTAATACACTGTTGCAAAATAAGGCGAGCAGCCCTTAGATGGGATGATAAAGGATTCAGACACAGCCTGATTTACTTTCTGCAACAAGAGGTTAAAAAAAGTTTTCAAGGCATTTATGGTAAATGAAAGGTCTGTAAATTTTATAAATTTATCTTGCTCCATTTAAGATGTTGTAAACCAGTACAAAAGGTGTGCCATGTCTAATAATAAATGTATTGCAATTTAATGTTGGTTTTAAGTTGCTAAAGGATTGTGTGTGTATGCTGTAACAGACTAGTAGGGCAACTCCTGGTATTTAATTTAGATACTGCTTACGATGTTTGAAAATTGTCAGGTTTTTTCACCTTGTAAGGCCTCTATTAATAATGGGAAAATAGCCATTGACACAGAAGGCTAGTGCATTTACAGAATAAAACGAAGTCCAGTCGCACCTTAAAGACCAACAAAACTTTCTGCAGCATGGATTTTCATGAATCGGAGAAAACTCATGTTTAAATAAACACTGGCCCGGTCACACTGGGGGAAATAGGCGTGGCCAAAGTGCGGCTTTTTTGAGCCTAAGCGTGGTAGCGGGATCAGACAGATCCCTCAGCTGCCACTCAGTTCCTCCTCAGCAGGATTAGGATTGGCTACATTAGGGGTGTGTGGCCTAACATGCAAAGGAGTTCCTGCTACAAAAAAAGTCCTGGGTTTTGACAACAAACAAGGTAAGGAGAATAAGAAGCAAAAGGTGGGTGTGGCTGGATAACCACACTTCTGGTAACATGGGGTGTGTCCTAATGTGCTAATGAGCTGTGCTGGCAGGGGTGTGGCCTAATATGCTAATGAGTTTCTGGTGTTGGGTGTGGCCTATTATGCTAATGAGTTCCTGCTGGGCTTTTTCTACAAAAAGAGCCCTGCATGACCCACTTGATGCACCCCCAATCCGTCCCTCTTGGGGATCAAAGCCTCCCCTGTGACCAGGGCCGTTGTTAGTCTTTGAAGAGCTGCTGGACTTGTTTTCTTTTGCTACTAGATATTACCAAAGCTACCCTACTTACAGTCAATTCCGATGCAAGACTGATCATAAGTAAGGCCCACTGAGTCCTGTGGGGGAATCCTGGCAAAGTTGGAAGGAGAGATCCAACTTCAGCCTGTGGGAGAAGGATATTATTTTTTTATGCTGCCCTTTTTAAAGACTCTGTGCAAGCAGAAACCTGGAACATTAGAAGGAACCTTCTAGCAGATTAACTTGCATTTACCTTTTATTTTTAGATGTAGGAGTATCGAAAACGCAAACTTTTGCAGCATGTAGAAATTAATCAACTGAGGCAGGGAAAGGGAGCAACCAGCTTGTTTTTGGTCGGTCCGGTCACTTCAGCCGCACCGCGCCGTCAATCCCCCCCCTCCCCCCCTCGCTGTAAACGACAGCTCCTCGTCACAGCCGAGCGTTCTGCGTGTGTGTCCATTCCACAAACTACTCGGGCCAGCCTCCAGCTGGCGCCAAGCAACTGCCGTTCGTCAGCATTCTAGCCGCGGTGCTTGTGCGACTTGCCAACTGGGCCATTGTGATGACGACCCGGAGGCCAGGGTGGAAGAGAAAGGTCACACATGTGACGGTGCGGCGGCTCTTCGGGTGAAAAGCACAGCGCGCGTCCGCGCCAACTGAGCGTTTGAAAACGACGCCTCTTCCCGCGCTCACCCCCCCCCCCCCCCCCTACAATCTGCATTGTATCTTCTCGATCATTTCGGTTTCCAGCCTCCAGGTGGGACCTGGAGATATCCTTGAATTAGAGTTCTCCAGACAAAAGAGATCAGTCCCCCTGGAGAAAATGGCTGCTTTGGAGGGTGGCTTCTATGTAAATATACCCTGCTGACGTCCCTCCCCGCTGACAACCCTGTCTCGATTGTCTTTGGAGGCTCGCAACCTGGCACTGCTCTGGTCTCCCTTTCCCTCGTTCCGGTGGAAGAGGGAGCGCTGCCGGCTGAAGGGGCGGACGGAGCGCGCTAGCGGCCAGCGGATGTGGCTCCTGCCTCGACCCCCATCACCTCCCTCTGCCTTTGAAGTGTTCAGCCCCTCCACTCGAAGTGAGATCGATTACACCAACACAACAGGCACAAAGAAGCGGCTGTTTCATGGGCAGCTACTTTCCCACGATCGGGCAGCCAGCTCTGCGGAGCAACAACAGATGCCTCCCCCTACCCACCCCCCCCCCGAGTCTTTCAAGAAGTTAAAGTATTGCGGTGACAACATTGTTGTCCTAATGGGCGAGCGTGTTCTTAAGCGGACAGAAGGGCTGACCACCGAGCGCATTTAACCGCTAACCACCCGGAAGTGTCGGCGTTTAGAGTGGCGAAATTGCAGACAAGCCCCACCTCTCTGGCCGCAGCGTAACTCCGGGTCACATGTGTCTGTGTAAGCATAGCAAATACGCTCGATATTCATGTACGACTAGGCGAGGAGGAGAGGGCATCAAACCCTGCCAAGTTGACTGTCGCAGTACAAGGGGCATATACGTGCGTGCTTTGAAGCTAGAACAGGACACCCGTGCCGTTTACCTTTACGCAGAGAAAACAGATTGGCAGTGCTGATGCTTTTCGGACAGGCGGGGGGGGGGGGGAAGGGGAAGAGTCGGTTCCTATTCCTAAAGAACGGGTTTTTAAGATTGCACTGCAACACTTTCTTCTGTGCGTCTTAAAACTGCTCCTAAAATCTGGCGGTGGAAGCGGGGGATAAAGAGGAAAAGCGTGCATCGGGACTAAGTTAGCAAGTCCCACTGTACGCAGCGGTGCTGCTTACTTCTGATTAGACATGCACAGAATGCTGTGAGCTCGGGCTGGGGATACTCGTGCTTTAGGATTAGCAGCCGCCCTTTCTCCTCATCGCTGTCTGAACTCCAGAGTTGCATGGTTTGTTTTGCCGTTTGACAGGAACTTGACGTCACACAGCCCGAGCAAAGTGCTGAATCGCTCTCTGGGCCTCCAGTTCATTCATTAAAATGCCTCGTCAATGGCGTTCTGAGGAGCAGCTCGCTGTGGGCGGTGGCCACGCCTCCTTTGTCGGCCAGCCTCCCCTCTTCTCCTCAGACCGTTTGGCGTCAGAGCTGCGAGGGAATCGCAGGATCCCAGGCAGGCAGTAGCTTCGGTCACAAACTACAACAGGAAGTGTTAGCTATACACCGTCTCCTAAACAAGATCAACTACTTTCCCGTGTCGTCGGCCCACTTCTTTTCCTCTACCCCAAGCCGATTCTAGGGGGAAGGGAACTCTCCCGCCTTGCAATTACCTCTCTCTCTTTAGTTAAAGGTCTAGGACAATTAACCCCAGTAGTTTGTAGAATGAATCACAGATTATACTACAAAGGAGGGAGAAGGTTTTCAGAGGAACCAAATGACCTTTAGTAATGTAGCCTAGAAGACAGTCAGAACTCAACACACATCTGTACATGTGATGGCCACAGTTTAGCACAGCTAACCACACTTAAGTTATGCCTACATACTGTATCCAAGCATGCACGAAATTATTTAATTTATTTAATTTAATTTATTAAATGTATACCCCACCCTACCCCCCAAAACGGGCTCAGGGCAGCTCACATCATAAAATCAACAAGCAATAAAAACAGTAAAACAATAAATAGCAGTAGTAGATCAAACCAAACCCAAGCCTTATGAACTAATTACCCTAGGAAACTCCATTGTCCAGATAGTATCCAAAACAGTAGGACACTGGGGGGAAAAGTAATAAACCGTGCTGTGGACAGGCCAGGGGGGCCAGAATGGAATGAATACCCACCATCTCAACCAAAGGCCTGGTGGAACAGCCTCTGTTAAACTGTGATAGTGACTGGCCAATATACAAGCAAGAATTGTTTAGATAAATTATAAAAGTTTCATAGATCTTTACCAAGGGAACTTGAGCATTCTAAAATAAATGCACCTTTTGTAATTGAGAGATTTTCTGACACTATCTCACAAAATGTTCAGACAAGTAACCAAGCACATGCTAACAGATTAAAATTAGTATGAATCCCACTATTTGACTTGTTTATTGTACCTAAAATCTATCAGTAATATCTTACTTATTCAACTGAAATACTGAGATTAAGCTCTTCAGTATAACTTTTAGTTAACATGCTATGTCATTATTGAACTCTGTAGAATTCCTGACAAGAAAGGTTGGATGTGAGTAAAAAAATCAGCAGTGTTTCAAGTGTGGATATTTCTGCTTCAATTGCTGGCAAGTAACAATTGGGAAAGATGTTGAGCCTCCATTTTGAAGGGAATGATTCCAAAATATCCAAGTAAGTATCCAAGTAAACAATAGAATTTTGCTATAACATTGGGGAGATCTCAACAAAAACCTTTTATTATTGAGCACATGCGTTTTCATCTGCCAAATTAGGGTCTACTTCCTGTCACCTATATCATTAAGGTTTTAAATACTTAAGGAGAGATGGCTACAGTAAGCTCTTTAGAAACAGGTTACTTCCTCCCCAAGAGCAGCAGAGGAAGCTGGGGTACATCCGATCTGGTTGCTAAGTGTTGTGAGAAAAAATAAAATGGTTCAGAAAATTTTAACCCATTTATACAATTAATTTCATAAATAAATCATAGTCTTTTTCTCCCCTCTATTCCTGTAACTTTCCAAACAGCTAGCAGTACATGACTCCCAAAAGGAATTTTGCTAGGCCTTTGTCTCTTCTTACACAGGAATTAACATCTGCATTTTCATTGTTCATGAACCTAAAGAATTTGGAAACATTTTAGACCTAAAGAATTTGGAAACATTTAAGAATAAAAGAATTTTTTCACCTGCCATTAAGTCAAGGAAGCCAGAATATTTGCAATACTAAGCTCTGTCTTCATGCAGAAATCCACATCACATCTCCAGCCACCAGACAGGTGCCCAAATGTCTACTCGGAGTCAAGGAAACAAAAGAACACCCTGGAACTGTAACATTCTTGTGTTTGTTATTTAGAAATGCAGGTGCTACCTTGCATTGTTTTGCAAAGGAGCATCAAGATGCCCTATTGCCCATGGAATGCGTAAACATCTCCTGATTCCTGATGGCCCATACTCAACAGGGCAGTTAAAATTAATTGATGCAGTTTATGATTTCTATGGCTCTATCAAAATGTATAGGACCAAAATGGTATAAAAATAGGCCAGAAGCTTCAGTTGAGCACTGACTCTCGGGAGATACAGGGTATGCTTTGCCTTTCGTGGTCTCCCTGGTGTCAGTCCAGAAAGCTTTCTGTGCATGGGGAATCTTTGTTTATATATATAACCACTGACTGTCTTTTTTTCTTTTGAAGTAAGGATTCTGTTTTGTATTGCTTGCATGTCTTTAGCTAATAAACTATTTTTTGTTAAGTAACCTTGTGTTGCGTTCCAGCTAACTCTCCTTTTACATCCTACCGCCTTGGTAAGGGGCACACACCAGACCATTACGAATCTAGAGGTACAGGTAACACTATACAGGGTTAGTTTAGACTGTCCAGGGCTACAGTTAAAATTCTTCCAACAATTTGGTGCCGAGACCCGGATTGGTCCTGTGTCCAGGCCACAAGGGAGAACTATCGCTGGATCGCTGGAATTGTGAGTACATATATATACTTTCTCTCTCTCACTGATCTATCCTTGATTTTCCAAGTGTGATTCCTAAGGACAGCCTTTGTGGGAGGCACTTAGAAGGGGCAGGGATTGCCTGAATAGAATTTTGGAAGCGCGCTGTAGTTCTCAGCGTGACCAGCCGGTCTGAGCACGA